>NC_086386.1:42517877-42822866 GCF_036588685.1 Mytilus trossulus | reverse complement strand
CACGATGTTGTGCCACAAACATTCGGTGTCAATATTTCTTTAGTACACCAGATCCGGATTTCGACAATAAATGTCTCTTCAGTGATGTTAGGGATCGAAACGGTATTTGGAAGGCCATATAAAAAGTACCCTCATTTTTAGAAAAAGTACTCTCAATTTTAGATCAACTCTTGAATTTTAAGAGTCATTATAGGATGAACGGATCATATAAACCGGAGGGAAAATATGATACATGCCCAAACAAAAAATATATACGAGTCTTAATTGAAAACTACGTTCAAACCTATGTTTGCGTTGGATAAAAACCGCAATTTTTATACGTGTGCATGTCAAACAAATTTCATTGTAGAAGGGTCTAAAAACAGCACAAACAACATTTTCCAAAAGACCAAAAAAGTGAAAAAGTATATTTAAACAAAACGCATTTGACTAATAGGTCGAACAACTGATGTCCTTTTACCCTGCTGACTGCCATTGGCGATTGCCAAATAGAATTGATCACAGGATGTAACAAAATGGATCTTGTTATAAATTTAATACGTCACAGAAAAATAATTATGTTAACTTGTGTCCACGATGTTGTGCCACAAACATTCGGTGTCAATATTTCTTTAGTACACCAGATCCGGATTTCGACAATAAATGTCTCTTCAGTGATGTTAGGGATCGAAACGGTATTTGGAAGGCCATATAAAAAGTACCCTCATTTTTAGAAAAAGTACTCTCAATTTTAGATCAACTCTTGAATTTTAAGAGTCATTATAGGATGAACGGATCATATAAACCGGAGGGAAAATATGATACATGCCCAAACAAAAAATATATACGAGTCTAAATTGAAAACTACGTTCAAACCTATGTTTGCGTTGGATAAAAACCGCAATTTTTATACGTGTGCATGTCAAACAAATTTCATTGTAGAAGGGTCTAAAAACAGCACAAACAACATTTTCCAAAAGACCAAAAAAGTGAAAAAGTATATTTAAACAAAACGCATTTGACTAACAGGTCGAACAACTGATGTCCTTTTACCCTGCTGACTGCCATTGGCGATTGCCAAATAGAATTGATCACAGGATGTAACAAAATGGATCTTGTTATAAATTTAATACGTCACAGAAAAATAATTATGTTAACTTGTGGCCACGATGTTGTGCCACAAACATTCGGTGTCAATATTTCTTTAGTACACCAGATCCGGATTTCGACAATAAATGTCTCTTCAGTGATGTTAGGGATCGAAACGGTATTTGGAAGGCCATATAAAAAGTACCCTCATTTTTAGAAAAAGTACTCTCAATTTTAGATCAACTCTTGAATATATTTATCTTACATCCAATAGATTTATAGAGATATTGGTTACATGACTAAACGTTGTGACTATGTATATTTGGAATAAGGTGCCCTTAAAAAATACATGGCTAGTTACCGTAAAAGGCTAGCAACCAAGGTTATATCCAGTTATCTATGGTTGGATAGTTTCTTATTGAAGCAATCAAACATGATCCTAACTAAGTATTGCTAAGATGAATACATCAAGAAAAATTCACTAAATAATGAGACCTGAAATATTCTAATTAAGATACACCATGTACACCCTCAGTCTCGAAAAAAGCTCATAAACATAACAAAAATATAAATGTATATAACATTTAATTTATAATTATTCCTTTGATATCAGATAGTGCTCAGTTGCATTAAACATTTTTCAGGTTTGCTGGAATATTAGTTGTTATTGTATTAGAAATATATATTTGCGAAATCATTGCTTCGGTCATAAAATTAATTTATGAACTGACACTCAAACATGTTTAATGAAACTTGAGATGCGAAATAAATATTTACAGAAAAATCAAATTAACACCAGTTTTAAGAGTTAGTACACAGAAAAGTAAAATTCTTAACTTTTTATCTGTTTTGAAAATCATTTTCACCATATTTATAAGTCTGAGTAAACTTCTGTACCTTTATGGAAATGCTATGTCAATGATTTCCATTCAGATACTGGATAGTTATCTTTCATTGATCACTTATTAACAATATTTGATTTTTAACAAGTTAAGAGGCCAGAGGGAGATCTTACCCTGACACATCTGAAAATGATATCTATTTTACATTCAAGCTGTTTTAGATAAGATAAAAACCCATATAGAATTCATTAAATCTAGTTTATAACGCCACACAACTACTAAAATTTACTTTATACTAGAACACACCCGTGATATCGCGGGTCCGTGACTGAAGTACAGTATATAACTATGAGCAAGCCTTGTTTTAGTATTAGTATTGTCATCTGATAAAGTCATGCCGATTATAAGATACACAGTTTTCTCTGCTTTCAAATCTTTCTGTTTGAACCCGTCGAACTGGAACTTATCAATTATTGGTAATATTAATTATTTGAAAAACAAAAGGTCCTTGAATGGATTATTTTTTAATTAACAGCATTGTCCTATTTTAGTTATAAATAAAGTTGAATTCTTTGATTCACTGTTTTACGTCATGCCCGCTAACAAATTGAAAACTGTACCTATACGCCTTATTTTTAGTCCAGAGTTTTAGGATTCGTATTGTTATCTTAGAAAGTCTTACTGATTAAAATACTAAAATAGGTAACAACTTGACAATTTTGTTGTTTCAACCCTATGATTATGACCCGTGTATATAGCATATTAATCCTGAATATACAGTTTGGTGCATGGTGCGCCTGTCAGATGCGGAACGTTCAGATAAGGTTATAGGTAATAGGTGAATATACTATTGGTATCGGTGTCGGACTCGACCCGGAACTTCTTAATTATTGGCAATATTAATTACGTGGAAAACAAAAGGGCCTGGAGTGGTGTAATTTCTAATCTACACCTTTGTACTATATTAGTTATATATAAAGTTGAATTCTTTGATTCGTCGTTTTTACGTGATGACGGCTGACAAATTGGACCTCGTTATTTTAGTATTATAGAAATTACCATATAATTTATACCCTTTATGACCCTCGAAAATGAATATTTAGAAAATAGAAAAGTACAAATGAAATTGAAACTGATGGCTCTTAATTACGAAGAATGAAGGTAAATTATTATTCTTGTAAGGGATTATCTTTTTATTTGAGTCTATTTACAGTACAAAATAAAGAGTTTCTATCAATGAGTTGCAACTGCACCAAATCACATTTAGCAGATTGAAAGGATTTATCACAGTGAATGCACCTGTCTAAAAGCTGTATTTAGAAACAAACAAAGAAATGCAAATAAATAAGTTTAAGTTTACTGGTGCAGTAGGATTCTACCTCGAGTGTAAATATGAATAACATCGAATAACGAAAACAAATAAACATCAAAGCAATGCAAAAAAAAAATAACAAAAAATAACAAAAACGTTTTGAAATAAAGAAAAAATCACCTTAATCTTCAGCTTTCAAAAACTCTGAGTACTAAAAGTTAGGGAAGAAAATTTATTACCAATATTCCGATAAAATAGAAGCAACAGGAATTTAAATATATGTATTCTTTTTTTAAAGGCATTTTATTAGAACATTTCCCTCACATAATGAAATAATATTTAATTTTAATAGCCGGAATGGGACATAGAATTAGTTGTAACTTCATTTCGTGTGTATTTTAGTCTAGACGCCAACTTAATATTTATCGAGTTGGCCTGAAAGTTATCCGATGGCCATACATGTATAAGCGATGTTAACATAAATATAGAAATTTTATCAACACCGGTCAATTTATCGCTCGTTTGTATATATATATAATGCAAAACAAAATTTGAACAAACTTGCAAACTCAGTTTGACAGATCTTTATTTTACAGAAGGACAAACAAAATACCGATCTGAGGTATCCGCTTTTATTGTAACAAAGAATAAGCTGAAAAACCAATTAAATAAATTATTTTGTACAATATCAAAAGTTAAGTGACATTTCATACGGATTATACAGTTATTTCTTTACTTGTGCTGTTAAACAAACCCTCCACATGTTTTATTTATTTAATATTAATTATTTATGAGTTTTTTTAATAGTGTGCTAAACAATTAGTAATTAGGTTTTTGATAAATTTGTACTTTGACATGTTGGTTTTGTCCAGTTATATATTGATAGGTCGTTCCTTATTACAGAAATATAAGCATATCCTTACTAAGTATTGCTAAGAAAGATACATCAAGAAACTAAAAATTCACTACAAAATATTCAAATTAATCTAGACCATGTACACCTTCAGTTCGCGAACAAAGTTCATGAATACAACGAAATATAAATTATATAACATTTAATATATGATTATTCCTTGGTAGATTGTAGCGCTCATTTGCCTTAAATACTTTTAAGCTTTGCTTGAATATTAGTAGTTATTGTGTTACAACTATATTTTTTAAAATAATTGCTTCGGTTATTAAATCAATTTGTAAAGTGGTACTTGAACATTTTAAATGAAATTTGAGAAGCGAAATAAATATTTACAGGAACATAAACTTACCGCCAGCATCAAAATTCAATACACATAAAATAAGAACTATATATATCAGATCTATCTTGAAAACACTGTTCATCATTTTCATAGGTCACAGTAAACTTCTGTACATTTAAGGATACTTAATATCAAGGATATGAACTTATCTAAGTCTCGATGTGCATGAAATTTTATTTTGACCAATATCTAAACTACGTATCAAACGGTTAGAAAGATCCCTGGATTAGAATTACAAACAAAAATATTTCAAAACTTGTGAAACGATTCCTCTTTTGAAGAAATTTTCATTTAGGGGGATTCATTTTCTATGCTCTTATGAAAGCTAAATAATCATTGTGGAAATAAGGATTTGATATTAAAGAAGGATCTATAAAATAAACAAGATGATTCTCACATTAACAATGCAATATATTAGTAATCAATCAGTTTTATATAGTGATTGTACTATAAAAGACGTTTGAATGATAAATGACTTGTTTGAGGAATGCATAAATTGCATGACCTTTGATAACTTATTTATCAAAGCTTTATATCTGCAATTGAAAAAAAGTATTTTAAAGAATTTATTATACTAGGCTAAAAAGAAACATTACATGTTTGTAAGATAATTATATTTTTTATAGCAAAGAATTGGTAACAATAAGTTGAGAGGATAGTTACCTAACATCATTTTGAAGATAAAGGTAACACGTTTTCTCTTTTGAAAACAATATTTAACATTGTTGGATAATTTTAACAGAACGAGTAAAAAAAATTAAGCTATCAGGTCAATACAGTTGATGACCATCTCTTACATTTATGACCGTCTGCCACCACCGTTGCATTGAATCAATAACAAGTAGCTATATAATAACGTCTTGAGTGATTAATCTTGAGATTTCAGTTATCTGTCAGCAGACTGCACCAATATTGTTTTCCGGGAATATTCGTGAAAAATTAATCGTCGGTGTAAAAGTTCAGGGTACATCAATTCAAAGTATAAGATCCATGCAAAATGTTAGGTAGATTTCCGTCTCGTGCTGCTAAATACAGTTTTACATTCAATGATTTAAATTTGATTAGTAATTAAAAATGTTCATATGCATGCATATTATGGGTTCAGGTGTCTCATTTAAAAGCGGGTTTGATAAACCTTTTCTGAAATGGTATCCCAGATCTGATACACAAACGTATTTCTTGAAAGACAGTATGTTTTTTAAAGGTTTGGTCTTCACGGGTAGTAAGGTCGTCATATCGAGGAGCGTTTAGTACAGTGATTTTGTCATAGTTTGGATAAGTTTGACATGACGGTGTTAAGTCTTTTTGATGAAAATCAATGCAAAAATGTAAACATTGGGATATTTTGTAAACGAAACTTCTAATCATTAATTCAAGCTGGTAAGTACCTTTGTATAAAGTTAATATGTTAGTACATCACAAGTTGTATCATATGGTTAATGATTTAATACAGAACAAAGCTTGCGTATGTCAAAATTTAAAACTTGCTTATTGGTTTATCGTGAATAAAAAAACTTATTTTCTTACAGTCTGTTATATTACATATATCTTCGTGATATAACACTGCGGTCAATTATTCTGAAAAATACCTTCTTTTGCAATTAATTCAAAATTACTGAAATATCTGTGTCATGGTTTGGTTAATTCGTGTCATGGTTAAGTTCATTTTCGACATGGTTCAGTTATGTAATTCTTGTCGTGTATAATGAAGAGTTACTATCAAAATAACAAAAATCGTTCCAATTGAAACACAAAAGGATATAAGAACGCACATACAATGTAGTAATATATTATAAGTAGATGCAATATGATTGCCAATGATATAACTATCCACCTGAGATCAAATGACGTAGATGTTAGCAGCTATTTGTTATCAAGGGTCCTTCAACATTCAACAATGAGCAAAACCATATTTCTAAACAAGATATAAAAGGCTGCGACAAAATTCAATGTATAGGAATTCCAATTAGAAAACCATCAGCCTAATTTCTGTCCAAAATAAATAGCAAAATATGATACACAGTTACAAACGATATTCACGGCATTACAGACACTTAACTTGAGACAGTATAAACAAAATATTGCAGAGTAAAACATGTTTGCGGGCTCCCCAACATCTTCTTTGCCGTAACCATGACACACAGGTAAAACTCACCAGATCGGGTTTAAACAAGAAAATCAAGTAACAGAAACACCAAAAACACAAATAAAGTACAGATATTTAGTAGGACATACTTTCAAACTAATAACAAATAATAAAAAGTCATGATTCTTAGATAGCTTCTTCTAAATTTCATAGTGGAATTATGCTGCCAATATTGTGAGCATCTTTGGATTATGTCTAGCAATAAATAACGATATATATTTAACACTGTAGTTTAATTGAATGGCATTATATGAAACAATATTGAGAGGATCCTATTTTTTAATATTTGTTTCTTAATTTTTAAATTTTTTATTGCCGCAGTTATATTATAAACTTGAATCATAAAGAACTTATTAAACAATACTAAGTTTATTTATTTCAGTAGCTACAGTGTATTCAATGTTTGACCAACCCCGAAGATCTACTGCTAAACGTAAAAGTTCAATCGTGAACCTATATGATGGATTTCCACATGGTGCTCAAGAAATCATCGTCAGTACCATAAAAGAGCATGTTATGATATCTAAAAATGTCATTATCTGGAAAATGAGACAATATATCATTTAAACTTTATGAATGCTAGAAATGAATCAGTATCACCAACAGGCTCAAATGACCCGTCTAAAGGAGCAATAGATGCAGTTGCCTCTGAAAAATTGTATGAGCCCAATTCAATGCATTTGTGTAAAATTTGGAGCCTTATCGTGTAAATTATTAACAAACACAAAAACAAATATGAATTTGACTGCGTTGATTTTATGCTAAGCGTATTTAGTTACACAAATTGAAAAGAAGTTATAAACTACGAAATCATGAAAATATAAGTTTTCAAAACAGGCATTCATAAGCGCTAACTATTGTGAAAGGAAGGGTTTTACACATTTGATTTCAAAAACATATTCACTGAATTCCGAAGTTGCCACTCATCAAAAATGTCCAGAACCTAGTGACGCGACATGTTATCCTATGTCATACCTTACTGATTTACGCTATACTGAGACTACTTTGATGGTTTCAGATCTCTGGCTGTCTCTGTCCAATTTATTTACCCATTTTATAGAAACAGGCAGATACAGAGTTTGGCCTATTTAATTTATCCTATTGTTGAAGAATTCATTCTTGTGTGGTTTGGTTTTCAATCCTTTTTTCAATCACGTTTATTAATATACCACCTCATACTTAAAACTAGATAGCAGGATTTTTTTTTACAAAGTATAGAAACTATATTACATAAAAAGTCAAATATTTTAAATAATTTAATGATATTATACACGATGCATTTATACAATATTACAAAGATTTTTATTGATTCGTAATAATAATTGATAAACTTGAACATTATATCGGCTGAAATCCATAGTTGGAGTTGTGATCTTTCATATTTTAAATTCGAACTTTGAAAGTACTTTTTATTGTAATTTGACCTATTATAATTTTAAAACCAATAAGTTTTAAAACTGTTGTCCATGCTACGCGTAACGTAACTATTCGGTTTCGTAAATGGTTGACGACTTATGATGTCCTCTTAATATCTTTTGGTTAGTTTTGTATTTGGGTTACTGTATCATGGACTTATAACCCTACATCTCCTTTTATTCATCATAAACTGGTTCAAAATTTAAAATAAAGAAAAAACAACAAATGTATAGTTTTCTATAAAAGAAAAGGAAAAACAAAAATAACGTTTTGACTAGCTGCCACTTTTAAGTAGAAGTCTTTAGCTATTTCACTAGTGATGCCGATCATGATATCCCCGTCAGAGTCGATCATAGACATATGGAGAAAATATTATATGAGAAACAGAAGCAACGCTTTGCCTTTTTTTTGTAAAATTTTATCGAAAGCTAGTTTAAAAGAGCAGTGAATTTTAAATTTATATTGTAGAAAACTTACGAAAAGTAACATGATATGTTTAATATACGCTTTTACGATTACACCCACTAAATTTGGTTAAACAGGCTTTTTTCTTCTCAGGCAGTTAATATATAGTGTAACTTCGTTCAATTACAGGCGCTATCAATGAAATTTTCAGTATTAAAGTGAAACACATATATATTTATTTCGATCTAAACCATGACAATCTTGACCAAAACCATGACGATTTTCAAGACTCTTAACCGAACCATGTCAATCGCTTAACCGAACCATAGCAATTCCGATATCTTGCTTATTCTGTGTTAATTTCGTGAAACAACAATTCCAATATAGATCGTTTGACCTCCAATACAGATTCAATCATCTTATTTGCTTTTTATCTGCTCGTGTTAACAGAACTGAGGCAATAGTTTGTGGAAACAACATAAATTAACCATGTCAAACTTATCCAAACTATGACAAAATCACTGTACTAAACGCTCCTCGATATGACGACCTTACTACCCGTGGTCTTATATATAAACTTCATGTACGGCAATATTATTTCGGAGAGTAACTTTTCTGGTTACCTGACTATTGATCAAATTAATCTCTTGAAAATTGAATGTAGACCTTATTATCGCTGAAATATATTTTCGACACTTTCGATTTATTTCCAACTAAAGGTAGTATTTGCATACTTGTTCTACCATGCATTTATTCATACTTGTATCTTTGTATATAGATATAGGAAGATGTGGTATGCATGTCAAGATTCTACTTATAAATAAAAGACATGGTATTAATTGAGTCGTTATAATGTTGGCATTCCTTGCATAGAACATAAAGCTGAACTCTGGATAAAAAGAATACAAAAAACGTATATATTTTGGCATTTTATTTTCAAAACTTTAAAATCTCCATTAAACACTTTTCCCCAAAAAAAATAATACTAGCTGGTTATAATGAGGATTGATATTTATGATACATCAAGTAAAATAATAAAAAAAAACTGAACTCCGAAAAAATTTAAAAAGTCACGAATCAAATGGCAAAATTAAAAGCTAAAGCGCTAGCACATCAAACGCATGGATAACCACTGTCATACTCCCGACTTGCTGCAGGCATGGTCTTGTGTAGAAAATGGTGTATTGAACCTGTTTTTAAGCTTTTTAAAGCTCTACCTGTATAACAGTCGCATCAAATATATTTACATGGATGTGTGAGCAAAATAAAAATACACAAGAGGTAAAATGTCAAAAACAGGAGTATAGCATTCAGCATTCGGTTACTATGCAAACCAAACGTTGTAGAACGTAGATTGCTAAATTGGTTGGTTCAGTGCCTAGATTAAAAGACCGTGTATATTTACGCCAAACATTTTTCAATTTAAGCTGAAAAAATAGATTTTGGAAAATAATTGGTTCGATAAATGTAACAAAAATCTTATGAAGTCACTTCTGAAATTCGCTATGGGATTAGAAATGGGTAATTTTCATGAGATTACATTATTCGATTTCACGAGGATATTATAAAAGTAATGATAAGTTTGTCTTTAGAAGATTTCATCTTATCAACAGTTTGAATAAATTAAAACATTTGAATTTGATTGTTTAAAAAAAAAATGCAATCTCTTTCTAAAGAACAAAATTTCTTAAGCATTTTTCAATTTGCATTAAACAGTAAAATCACAAAATGAACCTAGAGGAAAATCAATTCGGAAAGTCCATAATTCCATGTCAAAATCAAATAACAAAATGTATCAAAAACGAATGGACAAGAACTGTCATATTCCTGACTTGGTACAGACAATTTCATATTTAGAAAATGGTGGATTTAACCTGGTTCTATAGCGCTGACCCTCTCACTTTAATGACAGTCTCATCAAATTCCGTTATATTTACATTGATGCGTTAAATAAACAGACACAATAAATAAAATAGTCAAAATATGGGTACATCAGTCATTATCGTATAACAATTTTAAAAGGAAAAATTTAACAGAACTCAAAAACCTCTATTTACCAACACATGTTTTGATTTGAGTGTCTGACGTCCGAAAATGGTATACGTCACATAAATTTGTCGTTCAATGTGTATACAAACAATTTTAAAATTTACATGGGCAATGTTAACATACAGGGTTAAAAAAAGTATGTAAGAATAAATTTCAGTAATAGACCGAGATTAAAACTTGTCCAAAAGTTATATATAGGTCTAGAATTTATAAGAATCCACAAATAGTTGATTCCACTACGCGATTGAATGATTTTGACGTTTGTGGTTCAACGTATATTGTAATTCATAATATAAATATATCAAAATGAAATATAATAGAACATTATCATACTGATGGGACCTTTTTAAGTATAGAGTCACGTTATAAGAACAAAAGAAATACAAAAAGTCGCATATACAAAACAAACCACCAAATGAAAAATGAAAGCCAATACAAACACATTGACGAGATGTTTAAGTACCGAGCCACGTCAAACGGATATCACATAAAACCATTCAACAGTAAAAGTAATATAAATAATATTAATATATGTCATTGATTCATTTCGGTTAAGGAGCATATGATAATGTGAGTTATTTGCTTGTCAAACACAAGTATATGACTAAATAGTACTGCAACTGACATCGAAAAAGACGCTGAGTTAACGAGTTAAATGGTCCGGAAAAATACCCGGCTGCAAATTGTTTTAAATGACAGAATGATATCTATATTTGAATTTTCGCCCGGTCGTAAAAAGTTTTTATGGGCACGTTTTTGTATTTTATGCCTTTAATGGAGGTACCCCTCAATTTACGGTTTTGGGTTGTAACCTTAAAATCCAAAAAAATTTTTTTTTGTTAAATTTCCCGCTATTTTCGTAAATATTTTCTATGCACATGTCATCAAGGATCATAGGAATGATGAAGACATAATTATGATACCATCTCTAAGTAAGACTTTCAACCCTAAAGTTGGGTGTTTTTTTAGATAGAAAGTTAACGCGTTTTCTTTGAAAACGAGAAAACATATGATTCAAAAAAAAATATTTGACATTTGAAAGGACAAAACATATAATTGCGATACTGCATGTAAATTTTATTGGTAAATTCCATACAATTTGGTCAAAAACTCAAAATTAAAACATCATTTGTACTTTTATAAATACGGAAATTTATCCGTCATTCAGCTCCACCATTTATTTTTACCTTTACAATGAATTTGATAGTTTTGATGTGATTATGTATATTTTGTAGGAGAAGGTAATTTATTTTTGAGTGATTTGAATGTATGAAGTAGTTCTTTCGTGTATTTTCTGTAAATAAGTTATATTTTTGTTAATAAAATTTTGACTCTTTATAAAAGTTAACCAAATCCTTCGAATAAGAGTTTTTCCGAATAATGACTACTAGTAGTTGATATTGTGTGAAAATACATTGTATATCAATGATTAACCGCAGAGCAATTAATGTGCATGCAAGTGGTCGGGGGGAAAGTACTATTGACGTTTCGCAGAGATTTGGTGTGTGACAAGGTGATGCTACAACAAGCTTCTCTTGATATTCTGCTTTTCTTATGCAAATCATCAGTGATGTAACATGTATGCGTCTTGCATCAGAAGGCAAAATTGTTGCGTCTTTAAATTAGATTGATTGATTGATTGATTGATTGATTGATTGATTGTTGGTTGCTTAACGTTCAGTGCAAATATTTCATGCATTTTCAGGACGAGAACAGTCACGTAAACAATAAAAAACAAAAGGTAGTTACGGACCCCTCAAAGAGTTGTTGCAAACGTTCTTTATGTGCAAAGAACGTGGCATTCTCTTTACACGATGCATCGAATTTAACCAGACGTGAATGTGAACTCGATACACCCCGCGCAGCCAAACGGACGCCCCACTTCGTTTTACTGCCGATCGGGAGAAGACCAAGTGACCATATATAGTTTCCCCAGTCACCCTCTGGGAACTTTAAAATAGAAACAACAGAAATCCATATATGTGATCAAACTGATCGACATATTTCCATACAACGCTCCAGATGGCATTTGTACTCACAAACTGTGTTTGCGTTGAACAAACCCTGTCCTGCGCCGAACTTGTTCTTGTAAAAAGATAGAAGCGTGTTGTCATGCTTATACGCGTACTGAATCAGCCTAGCACAGCTGTCATGACGATTTTTTCGCTGTTTAAGTAGGCAGAGTTACCTTTAATAAATCTCTGACACTTAATTCAACAATGCCAGCTGAAAAAGTTAAGATTGAAAGAAATAATGATACACATTACTATCAAACAAATAACATAACTAGTAAATTTTAGCCATACATTTTCCCCTAAAAGACACAGTTCTAATCGTTTACCTTTATAACACTGACAGGGACTATTCTTCTTTCCATCAATATATAATTTAGGTGTGTTTTCTTCCGGACCATTAAAGTTTAAAAATCTGAACTCTGGTTGCAGTACTAAAAAGGTATAAGAAGACTGAAGAGAAAGGAAGGAAGGGTGTCCATTTATGTGGAGACCTTTAAATTTCAATTCTATATTGAAGAGAAAGGTAGAAAGGGTTAATCATTAGATATAGGGCCTGTTTTTATAGGTCTTTGTGTCCATTTATGTGGAGACCTTAAGCTTTTAATTTTATATTTAAAGTTTATATTTTATGTAAGTAAAGTATGTTCCTTGTGTAACATTGAGACGACGCCTTTATGTACTGAATATTTTTTCTTACCACAAAAGGGTGTGATTTATGTCCAAGGATTGCAAAATTTCTGAGAATATATCGTGCAGTCATTGGATGCATCATTCGGTAGCCAAGTAGACATGTCGTTGAGATGCATAGCTGTGCTAGACTGACTGTGTATGTTAATATTTTATGTGCAAAATTTTAATAGAGTTACGTCCCTGCTTAACTGAAGTATGTATGTTTCAGCTCTGGAGTTCCCAGTGAAGACATGTTTTTGTATGTTTGCAAACACAGGCACATTTATGATTTTCAGCTACTAATAGAAATAAAACAAAAGTTGAAATCTGTAGTACATCTTGACACAAACTCGTGTGCTTACTTATTAAGAACTTTGCTTAATATAATGCTATGAAATTAAGTCATTAGACACATAGGAAAAGTCGCACTACTTTTAAATCTACGACGTTTACGCTGTTAAAGTAGACAGGGTTGCCTTTTATACATCTCTGACACTTAATTCAACACTGACAACTGATAAAGTTAAGATTTAAAGAAATAATGATACACATCACTATCAAACAAATAACATAACTAATAAATTTAAACCATGTATTTTCCCTTAAAAGACACAGTTCTGATCATTTACCTTCATTAACCTGACAGGGACTATTCTTCTTTCCATCAATACATAATTTAGGTGTGTGTTCTACCGTACCATTAAAGTTTTAAAATTTGAAAAGGTAGGAAGGATTAAGCATTAGATAAAGGGCCTGCTTTTATAGGTCTTTGTGTCCATTTAAGTGGAGACTTAAGTTTTTTTATTTTTTTTTATCTTGTATATTTATTCAACTTCATCTCATCATCTCATTTTTACAATATTTACATATATAATAGAAAACATCAAGTCCCTATACTCTTTGGCTTCCTCATTCTTACTCTATCATTCATTTTTTTATTCTTTTTTTTTTTTACTTTTTTTTTATTATCTCACACACGGTTAAAATATTATCTCAAAGTATTGTCAGACAATTAAATAGTTATTAAACATGTTAAATCTAATATCTAAAGTCAATAGTTTCCATAATAGTAAAAGTGTCTTTATCAAAAGTCAAAGATTCACATAACGCATATACGGCTGGTTGAATCCATTCCAGTAACGCAAAACAATGAACTCGATGTTATTTTGTAAATATGACACGATCTGTGGAAATACATTGTATTGTCTATAAAAAAATCAATTAAAACATAACAATAAAAAACACTATCATACAAAGTTCAGTCATCCCTATCTCACACTAGACTTATCATATCATATAAAATTTACATTATAAATTATGTTTTTCACATAGTTTATCATTTTTTCAATTCCATAATTGGCCGTATCGTTCCAAAAAATTGTTTCAGTCACATCCTCAAATTCTTTTACAACCAACTGTTCATAATGTTCATAGTTATAATCATCATCATTATAAGTTCTAATCTGCATTCTATCTGTTTCATATACAACCAACAATTCCCTGTTTCGTACCTTTCCAATCAATAAATCTCGGCCAGCTCGACTTTTTTTAAAAACTATTTTGCCAAAACGTTCATGTAATAATTGTGGCGGACTAACAGTATCTTTATCGCACTTTTCCGTATCAATATTCGGTCCGTTATCCTTTGGTTTGACTTTTTGATCGGGTTTAAATTTAGTTACTATTGTCTTCTCTTCATGTGTGTTTATTATTGGATCTGAATTGTGTATAGGTAAGTTGATAAACCGGTTAGGCAAGTCACTGTCTATATTTACAGACGATCGTTCTATATTGTAACCACACTGTGTTGATGTGTATTCAGAGGCACAAACGGGTTCATTTTCACATTCCATACTTGGTTCATCATTATTAATACTAATAATTTCATTTTCGTTTTCAACTGTTATATGGTCTAATGTATCTAAACGCGTAACTTGTATTTCATTGTTGCTTTCATTATATTCCCACAAACGCTTATTGTCTCTTCTTAGTGCTGCCCCTGATTTACGCTTCACTTGTTTATTATCAGATTTAGCAAACATAATTGATATTCTGGCTTTTTCATTGTCACCATGTACACTATATGTAATTGTACCAAATTCTTCACACGCACTTCTTATGGCACTCAATAAAAATTTCGGTAACTTATCCATATTCATCTCAAACTAATTGTCAAAATTTTATTAATGATAAAATAACCTTATGGCGCCTCCGGCCTTGAAGGTACACGATACTTTTCATTTACAACTCGTTTTTACAAATGCTTATTTTGCTAAATAGTTCAAAATCACTTACTGTCAACAAAGTTCGAAAATATATTCCACTTTCCCTGCTGGGATATCCAAGCAAAACCTTAAACACAGAAGTTGTTTTCGCTACATAGAAAATACGTGTAACCACTTCAAAACACTAACCGGAAGTCAATTGGTCTAAGAAGTTACTTCTATAATCACTAGCTAGTCAACACTGTTGTCTTTTCAAGTTTTATTTTTTTATTTTGTTATCTTTATTCATCATACTTCATACATACAATTATTATATACACACATAGCAATTCCTTATACACACATTTATATACATTATTATCACAGTTTTAAATATCCATTTATTTTGACAGTAATAGACTTGATCTATTTACTTATTTATTCATTCATCATTACTGTTATATACTTTATATATTTCTTTCAAAATACCCATTTATATTTACAGTTATAAACTTTATATACATGTATTTACTTCTAAAATGTGTCTTTTTTTGTTTCCTTTTTTCTTTTTTCCTTTTTTTTTCCTTTTTTTTCCCAATTTGATCCAACAAAATACTATCTCTTATCAAATAAGACTTAATGATTCTTATTCGATTCTGTAAACAGTGATTTTAGTCAAAACGGTTATGCAAGATGAAAAAAACAAAACAATATATGCGGATGGAGTTCCAATTCCTTCACATATTCAAATTTTTTTAAATCAGTCGCATAAGTTATTAACCAAAGACTTATCTTTTCAAATTGAAAAAAAAAATTGGTATTTCAGTATGCTAAAAAATAAAATTATTTACAACAATATTCATTCCACCAAAGTAAACAGTTCATTGTCAAATGCAAATCTGGCCATTAACTCAACTTTTTCGTCCGTATCGTCTGGACGAAATTCATAGTCTCTAACATCACCAAAGTCTTGTTCTACATTTTTCTTAAATGTATGGTAATCATCATCAATTGAACACACTTCTATTGTATTGTCAAGTTCCCTATCATACCGTATAATTTTACCGGTTCCTTTCAATTTCGCTATTAGTTTATCTGGCAATAATCTACTTTTCTTGATCACAAGTTAAAGTTTTTTTTTATGTAAGTAAAGTATGTTCCTTGTGTAAATTTCAGACCACATCTTTATATATAGAATATTTTTTTTTTTTACAAAAGGGTGTGGTTTATGTCCAAGGATCGCAAAATTTCTGAGAATATATCGCGCAGTTATTATTTGGATGCATCATTCGGTAGCCAAGTAGACAGTCGTTGAGAAGCACACCTGTGCTAGACTGACTGTGTATGTTAAGATTATATGTGCAAAATGTTAATAGAGTTACGTCCCTGCTAAACTGAAGTCTGTACGTTTCAGCTCTTGAGTTCCCAGTGAAGACATATTTTTGTATGTTTGCAAACACAGCCACATTTAAGATTTCCAGCTACTAATAATAATTAAACAAAAAGTTGAAATCTGTAGTACATCTTGACACAAACTCGTGTGCTTACTTATTAAGAATTTATTAAGAATTTTGCGTATAATAATGCCATAAGATTGAGTCATTAGACACATGGGAAAAAGTCACACTACTTTTAAATCTACGATGTTTACGCTGTTAAAGTAGACAGAGTTGCCTTTCATACATTTCTGACACTAAATTCAACAATGCCAACTGAAAAAAATAAGATTTAAAAAAAAAATGATACACATCACTATCAAACAAATAACATAACTAATAAATTTAAACAAGACATTTTCCCCTAAAAGACACAGTTATGATTGTTTACCTTCATAAAACTGACAGGGACTATTTCTTTTCATTAATATATGATTGACGTGTGTGTTCTTTCGGACCATTATAGTTTTAAAATATGAACTTTGGTTGCAGTACTAAAAAGGTAAAAGTAGACTGAAGAGAAAGGTAGGAGGGGTTAAGCATTAGATATACGGCCTGCTTTTATAGGTCTTTGTGTCCATTTATGGGGAGACCTTTAACTTTAAATTTTATATTTAAGGCTTACATTTTATGTAAGTAAAGTATGCTACTTGTGTAAATTTTAGACGACGCCTTTATATATGAAATACAAAAGGGTGTGGGTTAATAAATGTTAGCAATACATTTTCCCCTAAAACACACAGTTCTGATCGCTTACCTTCATAAAAAACTGACAGGGACTATATGTATAGACACCAATATACGATTGACCAAACAGGTTGTTTTTATCTAATATTAATAAATTAATTTTTTAATATTTATAAATAGGCTCGAGGGCTGATATTGACCGAGGACTGATAAAACATGCGACATGAAAATGACTTGTTATGATCTTTTTATCAAATGCTGCAACAATTGAGGAAAATAACAGATTACTATATTGATCTTTTTATGTGGTTTTCAAATAGAAATTGATTTTGAAAGAGTGAAAAGTGAACTGATGTCGGACTCCAAATATAGTTCATTCGATGTAGAATATTCCTATTCGATACGCTTCAACAGAGAAAAAAATAGCAGTATGATATATTTTAATATGGCAGAAAAAAACATATAAATTAAGCAATATACATAACGAACACTGTTTTGAAAAGTCAACATGTTTAAAGTAACATATTAAATAATGTTTGAAACATTTTAGAATGCATTTATTTGATAATTTGTTTGTTGCAATTTTTTTCAATTTACACAATATACTTTCCAGTATCCTACTTTGTACTGTTTTTCACTGAAAACGTACCATTGAGGTGTATTTCCGGCATTTGCCGAGTATCTCCGGAATACCATACTATAACGTTACGGAAAGGCATATGATAAAGTCGAAACATCTGACAAACTTTCCAGAAGGTGGTAAAATGGGGTGCTTGCACAAAAAAAACGTGAAATAAGACATATTTTACGTTGAACGTGAAATAATTTCTGTAATGAACGTTGCACGAAAAATAAATACTTATCTGTGAACCTTTTGTGACTGAGTCACTGTCTTCTTGTATATATTATCTCTTTCTTTTACTTGATATTCCCTATTTAGTATACACATTTATGATATAATTGGTTAACGGCTTTTAAAAAAGTCTTTCGTGACGATTCCCACCAAGTGTTTGAATTTTATTTGAAAAATATCGAGCACGCACAATTAGACTTTGAAAATCATGATGATCCTAAAATCAAATAAGCAGAACACGTTGAACGAGGAACCCGTCTTGCACGACTGAACGTCAAATAAAAAAATAAAAACACGTTGAACATGAAATAAAAAACGGCGATCACGTTGCACGAAAATAACCCTTTACCCTCTCTTTTCATATCAGCCCGCTAATAGTCAAGTCAATCTAGCATACATTTGACCCTAACTTTAAAGTAATTGCAACAGAAGATTTTAAAGTTTTAATCTTTAGAATTATACCCCAATAAACTTGAGAAAGACTAAAAAAATCACCATTTAAAAGTCAATGGAAATTTGCATAGGAAAGGGAGATAACTCTGCAAAAAAGGCAGAAATATCAATAAAAATTAATACAAAATTATAACCTCTCCGCTTCTATTCATCAGCATGTATTGATTCTTGATTTTTAAGCCGTCTTCAGAGTATAACTAACAACTCTAAGGGTGTTTTTATATCTTTTATCATGCTATAATCTAGATTTCGTAATTCATTAGTTGACCATTTATTGAATTTTTCAACATATCAAGGTAAAGAATCTCAAATTGAATAAACAAATTTAAGCATGTATTTTTTATTTTGTGGTTTAAAGTCTCATTTAACAAGTACGACGTTGAAACACATAATATACAGATATAAACAATACCAATTTGCAAATTTTGCAAATATTTTTCTTCAAAATGGTCACAAAGGCGCAAATTTGCAATCTCTTTAAAGAAAAATGCAACAAAGAATAAAGAAAACTACACAGAACACTTCTACTTTGTACATTTCATTAGCAGAAGTTTATATAATGTAGTCAAAAATGAACTTATAATCCAATCCAAGTTGACATGGTTGAAGTATCATACTTTACATAAATTAAAAAAAAAATAAACAAAAACACTCGTTTTGCGGAGTTATTTGCCCTTCAAATATGTATTTCCATAGGAAATTAAAAATGTTGTTTTTTTAGTTTTCCTCAAGTTGGATTAAATGGGACTTTTTTTTTGTGTAGAATAAGGGCTTAATGCTTCAGATAAGAACTAAAAAAAATCTGTTGCAATTAGTTTGGGGTTAAATCTTAGTTTGACTGGACTATAAGCATCAATATCGAATTTACGTTAATGCGGTAATGCTATTATCATTTAGTAAAAGTCATATGTTATTTAGTCTAAGTAAATGTTAATAACACATACATGGTAAAATATATTGGCATTTTATGAGTGTAGTATCCTATCATGTATAGAAAATAATACTGATATCAAACACATGTATATCGAGCACTATAAGATTTTCATAACTGGTGGAAGCATCACTGTTCATTGAAAATATAGACGATGATCACAAGTTTTACATACATATGTACACGAATGTATGGTGGGTTTAAAAGTAAAATAACAAAAATACTGAACTCAGAGGAGAATTCAAAACGGAAAGTCCGTAATCAAATGGCAAAAATCAAAATTTAATGATTAAACACATCAAACGAATGGACAGCAACTGTCATATTCTTGACTTGATTCTGGCATTTTTGAATAATAAATACACAGGAAGGTAAGGTAAGGTACTGTACGATTTCCAATTACAAAATATATATCTCCACACACATCATTTTACATGGTTTCGGATGCTATCTCTCTTCTAGACGGGAGTCTTGATTAAATATATGGGTGTGAATAATCTTGGTAACGGTACAGTTCATCTTTCGTTAATTAGTAAAGGATTATTTCATAACACTGGTGTCATCAAGTATAGGTGCTGAATAAGCTCAATCTCCGACGCAGAGCTCACATCCGTTCCGTACTTACTTCGTATCACTACACTAAATATGTCATTGTATTGTAGTGTACTAAGTATACGGAATGAAAACGATATATATGTATACAAATAAAAAAGTAATAATTCAAATGAAATAGTAATATCTTGAAAATGTAATCTATGCTTTTATCACGTTGCACGAAAATAACCCTTTACCCTCTCTTTTCATATCAGCCCGCTAATAGTCAAGTCAATCTAGCATACATTTGACCCTAACTTTAAAGTAATTGCAACAGAAGATTTTAAAGTTTTAATCTTTAGAATTATACCCCAATAAACATAGAAAAAAGTCCCATACAATCTAACTTGAGAAAGACTAAAAAAATCACCATTTAAAAGTCAATGGAAATTTGCATAGGAAAGGGAGATAACTCTGCAAAAAAGGCAGAAATATCAATAAGAATTAATACAAAATTATAACCTCTCCGCTTCTATTCATCAGCATGTATTGATTCTTGATTTTTAAGCCGTCTTCAGAGTATAACTAACAACTCTAAGGGTGTTTTTATATCTTTTATCATGCTATAATCTAGATTTCGTAATTCATTAGTTGACCATTTATTGAATTTTTCAACATATCAAGGTAAAGAATCTCAAATTGAATAAACAAATTTAAGCATGTATTTTTTATTTTATGGTTTAAAGTCTCATTAAACAAGTACGACGTTGAAACACATAATATACAGATATAAACAATACCAATTTGCAAATTTTCACATATTTTTCTTCAAAATGGTCACAAAGGCGCAAATTTGCAATCTCTTTAAAGAAAAATGCAACAAAGAATATAGAAAACTACACAGAACACTTCTACTTTGTACATTTCATTAGCAGAAGTTTATATAATGTAGTCAAAAATGAACTTATAATCCAATCCAAGTTGACATGGTTGAAGTATCATACTTTACATAAATTAAAAAAAAAATAAACAAAAACACTCGTTTTGCGGAGTTATTTGCCCTTCAAATATGTATTTCCATAGGAAATTAAAAATGTTGGTTTTTTAGTTTTCCTCAAGTTGGATTAAATGGGACTTTTTTTTTGTGTAGAATAAGGGCTTAATGCTTCAGATAAGAACTAAAAAAAATCTGTTGCAATTAGTTTGGGGTTAAATCTTAGTTTGACTGGACTATAAGCATCAATATCGAATTTACGTTAATGCGGTAATGCTATTATCATTTAGTAAAAGTCATATGTTATTTAGTCTAAGTAAATGTTAATAACACATACATGGTAAAATATATTGGCATTTTATGAGTGTAGTATCCTATCATGTATAGAAAATAATACTGATATCAAACACATGTATATCGAGCACTATAAGATTTTCATAACTGGTGGAAGCATCACTGTTCATTGAAAATATAGACGATGATCACAAGTTTTACATACATATGTACACGAATGTATGGTGGGTTTAAAAGTAAAATAACAAAAATACTGAACTCAGAGGAGAATTCAAAACGGAAAGTCCGTAATCAAATGGCAAAAATCAAAATTTAATGATTAAACACATCAAACGAATGGACAGCAACTGTCATATTCTTGACTTGATTCTGGCATTTTTGAATAATAAATACACAGGAAGGTAAGGTAAGGTACTGTACGATTTCCAATTACAAAATATATATCTCCACACACATCATTTTACATGGTTTCGGATGCTATCTCTCTTCTAGACGGGAGTCTTGATTAAATATATGGGTGTGATAATCTTGGTAACGGTACAGTTCATCTTTCGTTAATTAGTAAAGGATTATTTCATAACACTGGTGTCATCAAGTATAGGTGCTGAATAAGCTCAATCTCCGACGCAGAGCTCACATCCGTTCCGTACTTACTTCGTATCACTACACTAAATATGTCATTGTATTGTAGTGTACTAAGTATACGGAATGAAAACGATATATATGTATACAAATAAAAAAGTAATAATTCAAATGAAATAGTAATATCTTGAAAATGTAATCTATGCTTTTATCACGTTGCACGAAAATAACCCTTTACCCTCTCTTTTCATATCAGCCCGCTAATAGTCAAGTCAATCTAGCATACATTTGACCCTAACTTTAAAGTAATTGCAACAGAAGATTTTAAAGTTTTAATCTTTAGAATTATACCCCAATAAACATAGAAAAAAGTCCCATACAATCTAACTTGAGAAAGACTAAAAAAATCACCATTTAAAAGTCAATGGAAATTTGCATAGGAAAGGGAGATAACTCTGCAAAAAAGGCAGAAATATCAATAAGAATTAATACAAAATTATAACCTCTCCGCTTCTATTCATCAGCATGTATTGATTCTTGATTTTTAAGCCGTCTTCAGAGTATAACTAACAACTCTAAGGGTGTTTTTATATCTTTTATCATGCTATAATCTAGATTTCGTAATTCATTAGTTGACCATTTATTGAATTTTTCAACATATCAAGGTAAAGAATCTCAAATTGAATAAACAAATTTAAGCATGTATTTTTTATTTTATGGTTTAAAGTCTCATTAAACAAGTACGACGTTGAAACACATAATATACAGATATAAACAATACCAATTTGCAAATTTTCACATATTTTTCTTCAAAATGGTCACAAAGGCGCAAATTTGCAATCTCTTTAAAGAAAAATGCAACAAAGAATATAGAAAACTACACAGAACACTTCTACTTTGTACATTTCATTAGCAGAAGTTTATATAATGTAGTCAAAAATGAACTTATAATCCAATCCAAGTTGACATGGTTGAAGTATCATACTTTACATAAATTAAAAAAAAAATAAACAAAAACACTCGTTTTGCGGAGTTATTTGCCCTTCAAATATGTATTTCCATAGGAAATTAAAAATGTTGGTTTTTTAGTTTTCCTCAAGTTGGATTAAATGGGACTTTTTTTTGTGTATAATAAGGGCTTAATGCTTCAGATAAGAACTTAAAAAAATCTGTTGCAATTAGTTTGGGGTTAAATCTTAGTTTTACTGGACTATAAGCATCAATATCGAATTTACGTTAATGCGGTAATGTTATTATCATTTAGTAAAAATCACATGTTATTTAGTCTAAGTAAATGTTAATAACACATACATGGTAAAATATATTGGCATTTTATGAGTGTAGTATCCTATCATGTATAGAAAATAATACTGATATCAAACACATGTATATCGAGCACTACAAGATTTTCATAACTGGGGGAAGCATCACTGTTCATTGAAAATATAGACGATGATCACAAGTTTTACATACATATGTACACGAATGTATGGTGGGTTTAAAAGTAAAATAACAAAAATACTGAACTCAGAGGAGAATTCAAAACGGAAAGTCCGTAATCAAATGGCAAAAATCAAAATTTAATGATTAAACACATCAAACGAATGGACAGCAACTGTCATATTCTTGACTTGATTCTGGCATTTTTGAATAATAAATACACAGGAAGGTAAGGTAAGGTACTGTACGATTTCCAATTACAAAATATATATCTCCACACACATCATTTTACATGGTTTCGGATGCTATCTCTCTTCTAGACGGGAGTCTTGATTAAATATATGGGTGTGAATAATCTTGGTAACGGTACAGTTCATCTTTCGTTAATTAGCAAAGGATCATTTCATAACACTGGTGTAATCAAGTATAGGTGCTGAATAAGCTCAATCTCCGACGCAGAGCTCACATCCGTTCCGTACTAACTTCGTATCACTACACTAAATATGTCATTGTATTGTAGTGTACTAAGTATACGGAATGAAAACGAGCGCTGTACGGAGATTGGAATAAGCTGTGACCAAAGGAAAATTGAAAAATTGTACATATGGCGTCCCTATGACCAAAGGTTTTCCTTGAATATACTATTGGTATCGGGATCGGAACTTGTAAATTTTTGGCAGTATTAATTATGTTGAAAACAAAAGGGTCTGGAATGGTGTAATTTTTAATCAAAACCATTGTCCTATATTAGCTGTATAAAAAAATGAATTCTTTAATTTGTCGTTTTTTTACCCATGACGGTTAACTAATTGGACCTCGCTATTTTAGTATTATAGATATGTGCACACTATGTCTCTGAAGATATAGCTGCAGAACCGTAGCTCTTAAGTCCATGTGTTATATTTTTTTTACTATTTGCGGTCTATGGTCAGCAAAATCACCGTAAGAATACGTTTCTGCAGCTACTGAATATACTGACTAAGTGACTTTGTTGTCCTTTTTAGGTGATAATAAGTTAATATTGTGGTTTTTCGGTTCTCACAGGGTAAAAGTAACATGATTTGTTTTGTTGGAAGAAACCGAGCATAATATAATTTATTATAGTACATATTTTATTCAAATTTAGGCGAATAGAACCAGATCCACAATTTTAAATGAGTGCACTTCAATTGTTAGAGGTTATTTTCATGAACAATAATTTCACCTATAATTCAAAAGAAAGGTTTGTTGTTGAAAATGATATGTTTTACTGATGTTGCATTAATTAGTGTTCATCGATATAGATACAAAAGAATTTGAATGTCTGTACAAACGACACACGAATATTGTAAATAGATATAGAAAGATGTGGTGTGAGGGCCAATGAGACAACTCTCCATCCAAATAACAATTTAAAAAGTAAACCATTATAGGTTAAAGTACGGCCTTCAACACGGAGCCTTGGCTCACACCGAACAACAAGCTATAAAGGGCCCCAAAATTACAAGTGTAAAACCATTCAAACGGGAAAACCAGATTTCAATCATCAAACACATGATCTATCTTTCCTCTTTCTCCTTACAGAAAGTACATAGATTTAATTGATTCCGTTTGCCTAATTCTTTATAAAAAGGTATTTTTATACTCTTTGTGTTCAGTTATGTCTTATGTTTTTTTCGCCATTTACAATTGATTAGACTTGCAATTCAAGTCTTTCTATTTTTTGTTTATTTGAGTTCTCATTGATTGATACAATATATATGTATACAAATAAAAAAGTAATAATTCAAATAAAATAGTAATATCTTGAAAATGTAATCTATGCTTATATTAGCAAAAAATTTACTTATGGCACACTTTAAAACACACAAAAAAATCACATATATATTATACAATAATTTAAATTTTGGATCTAACACGTCTTCTGATTGCCTGACAGTGTTTTGTCTATCAGCTCATTGACATGATTTTGTCATGCGATCGTGACGTCATCAATGTTTTTTTTCATTATTAATTACGACGGCTTAAAATTGAAATTATAATTTAGTTATGAGGAATGACCGTTATATATTTTCAGTCTATTCGAAATGATATACAAAATGTGTTACTCATCGAGTTGTTCAGTGTGCACCACATTTTTATGTTATTTCTTCATAGACAACTGAAAACATTTTACAGACATTCCTTCAATAAACTACATATCAATTTACAAAATATTTATAGAGTTACATATACTTAGTGTATTCTAAAAAGTTAAAACCCGCCTTCAAAAATACTTTTTAAATATAAAATGTTTTGAAAATTGTTATAAACTACTCTCAATACATTATTCACAATTTCTTATAAATAGTTATCATTTGATTTCTAAAACAGAAATAAATATGAAAAGTAAAAATGACAAAAATACTCCGGGAAAAAGTTCAAAACAGAAAGTCCTTATAATCAAATGCAAAAACAAAAGCTCAAACTTTATTAAATATAAAATGAATAAAAATGATTGTTAAAGATTTAAAAATGATTGGCGTTTAACAATTAACAAAGACTATAGGTTATTACAATAAAACATTACATGTATACACATGCTTCAGTCAAATGTAAATAATTTCCCTTTAAGGTGGTAGACCTAGGTTAAGGGAAATAACTCTTAAAATCACCCGTATGTTTGTGTCAGCCATTTTCATAAATACGTTCTAAGCTTCTAGAATACATAGATTATTTTCAATCTGTTTCGGGTAAATGCTTAAAATACATTAATAAAACTTGACTATTACAAACGCATCACTGAATTAAAGAGTTATCTCCCTGGACCAAGGTCTACCCCCTTAAAAAGTAAACTGTTTTTTGACATTTCTGGATTTGATCGTAGACTTATTGTCTGTAGAGTTTATCTATTTAGGGAACACTGAATTAGATGCATATGATATATTTATATAAATAAGATGTTGTATGAGTGCCAATGATACAACGCAAGCACATCACATGTATTTATAGATTATCATTGATTATCTTAACGAGATTGATTTCCTCGCTCGAGTTGAGATGACCAATGATAATCTGTATATCACTATTTTAACTAGGACGACGTTGATAATTTCATTGAAAACGGACACGTGCGTCCTTTGTTTCTAACGACAATTTTTGATATCAATCTACTTTTTTGAGAAAGAAACAAAACGCAACTCAAAATCACCAATGAATCTTCAGAATACACATCTCCTGACTTTGGAGAGGCGCATAAATGTGGCGGTCTTAAACATGTTTTATTATCTATCAACCCTCCCCTATATAAGTATTGCATCAAGAAAAACAAAGACTCAGCTATACACACAGTAAAACTCACCTAAATTCTGAATGCAATGTTATAAACTACGCAAAATAGAAATTAATGATACACGTGTACAGTTACTGCCAAGCCAGCATGTTAGACCTCAATATAAATTTTTAAAAGGCTATGTCTTCATCATATTCAAATTAAGCACAATCCCTCCAGGTAGGTGGTTAGCATCATTATACCATTATAGAAGATTAAACATAAACCGTATCATGCCAACAAATTCCTACGTTTTTATTTTATCCTATGATTGATTCAAAACTAATTCAAATAAAATTGGTGGATCTTTATTTAACAAATTTACTCGTCTACAACGTAAACACGTCAAATTGAAACTTTTGTCTGGATCATAAACACAAGAAGGTGAAAAAAACTGCCAAAATAAGTGCAATTTGGGTACTATTACGTTATATTTATATGAGTGAATGTTAAACAAGGCAAGCCAAACACATCGCTCTTCCGTTCAAACATTTTGTATGGAATGACCAGTCCGGACGACTTAATTTGTTGATAAGTTGTTCTCCGGACACCAGCTCACACTCTCTTGTTTGTAGATTGAAGTTAACTCCAAGACAATCACTTATTGGAGAACATTTAGATATACAACTTAGTCTACTACTTTGTGTTGAGGCTGAAAGTATGTTCATGTCGCCGTATGTTGCAAGAATACCACAGTATCGTCCAATAAAGACAGCTAAAGAAGAAAGTAAAATACATTACTTAGGTTTATGTTCTCTATAGTGTATTTTGAATAATTCATTTTATATGTTGGTATTCTGAAAACTGATCCGTAAAAACTGCGTTGAAGTCGAATATAATATTTAAAAGGGGCGAAAGATACCAGAGAACATTCGTACTCATAAATCGAAAATAAATTGACAACGCCATAGCAAAAAATGAAAACGACAAACAGTGAAACAATATTTCACAAGAAACAACATAGAACACTTAGGACTGAACAACACGAACCCCACCAAAAACTGAGGGTGCTCTCTAGTGCTCCGGAATGGTAAGCAGATCCGACTCCACATTTGGCACCCGTCGTGGTGCTCATTTTATTAAAACCCTGAAAATAGTCTTATTCGGTAGGTCACATTCATGAAAAGTGAAGGGTATTGTAGTTACGACGGCAGAAACATATCCGATATCATGTGTGAAACGGTTATTCCATAACAGCAAATCAAATCGTGATGGCATTCGTAAAAGGAGTAGGTTCAGTAAGACCCCTTTTTGGCCACAAAATATAGCAGTTGTACAAAATTGTTAAAATGTATTTTTTTAGCTATTTTTTGGAGAGTATAATGCTTCTGCTACATAAATATGGCCGGTTTTTTTACAATACAATGCACATCTTTCGGGTACTAGCATCATTAAGTCATGCTTAATTACTTTTAAATGAAAGCGGCCGCATTCGTGTTCATTCATAATATTGAAATGTAGGTTGTATTTGAAACTGTTTAACTGTTTAACTGTTTAACTGTTTATTCAAAATACACTCAGACGCAGATAAATGACATATTATATAAAGGTTGAGAATGAACACGGATGCGGCCACTTTCATATCTTACAAATACTATATGAAAAGTGACGTTTTTTACATATTTGATAGATTTTTCATACTAAAGCTTTAATCGGAGCAATTTAATTGACTAAATTAGTTAAAATCTTTCACAAAAACTAATCGAATCAAGTGATATAGACACTTCAGTGTTTAAAAACTGTTCCAAACCTTTCGTTAGATAAACATAAAATCTGAGGCCAAAATCGGCCCTTACCGGACCTACTCCTTTACGAAGAGATGATTTAAACTTCACAACTTTTGGTTCAATAGCTTCCTTGTGAGCAGCAACCCTCTATCCAGAATTTGTTTCCATATTTAAATGAAAATGTTGTTCACGAAACCTGACAGTAATCAGCTAAGGGAAGTAGAGGCTTTATCGATAATCACAGCACAATTTAATGACTTTTGTTTTAATGATTACTTGTATATACTTAACCATGCATCTACTGTATAATTTTGTATATTTAGGATATATTCATAGCTCATTTAATATGAGGATCAACTACCAATGAGATATTTATTGCATTAGTCGAAGAAAAACTAACAACGGGGGTGATTTATTTTTAATTTACTTACACTTATATTCTATAATCCATATTCCGTCTTCGCCCCATGCAGTCATGATTCCTACACCTTGGATAGGTAATGGTTTGGGATCTATCCAATTCAGTATTGTGGTAAGTCCAGCATCCCTTTCCATATCTATGACCATACGACCGTTAAGTGTCCATCTTATCTCCATCTTTCTACTCTTTGTGCAGCTTAATAAGTCAGGTCTAGATAAGCGAAGTGTGTTACCAGTATTGTATTTCCGACGTAAAAAAATATCAATGTTACCTGATCCACCAATACATATTTCATAGAAGTCTTGAGACTGCAGGTCTTTTGCAGCTGATAAGAGAATAAATGCATTACCACAGGCTTTTATTGAAAACCGGAAATGCTTGTTTTGGGAAGGAAATAAATGGTAGTTCGATAGGCTGTTGTAATAATTAAAAACATCTTGAGTATCGTATGCATGCACATTCCCACTGTTTAAAGTTTTTATCCAGACTTCATCCTCACCATTTGCTGAAGTAGAAACAAAACAAACTTTTGCTTTTCATGTATGTAACACTACTTTGTTTGTATATATAGTATAACATAAAACTAAGGCGATGTGATATGATTGCCAATGAAACTATCCGTACGGTAGAATTAAATACTAGCGCTCCGAAAGCACACATTAGGATAAGAGTAAACTCGATATAACATTTGTACATATATCTTACCTGATGCAATGCTATATTATCGACTGCACAGTCACAGTGGTTTACGATACCTATAACTTGTTCGCGTGCATGATTTATAGTGCGGTGACTGAAGGCAATTTTTTTTAATGTAGTCTCCCACCAAATACACAACTATATAATATATCATTGGAAAGAGGAAATCGTGTATTATAATAATATGCCTGTCGTCAGGACTTGATATGGTCACATTTGTTTTAAATTGATGTCAAAGGTCATATGTAAAAATCTGTGAAAATTTTGACATTTTTTTCTATTTCTAAACCCTACCTAATTACAAATGATACTGTTTTGGCTTTAGTAATGTTTCTTTTTATACATTAACCTTACTCATTTAAAACAAATTATCAAAAAATATTCGAAAACGACGTTTTATAAACAAAACGTCAAAAATCATGTTTAAAACCTTAAACATGTTTAGAGCATCTCAACCTTATGAAAAATTTCGATTTCAGGCAAAAATCAAGTGTCATGCAGGACAATAATTTTTGAAACAGACACATACAGATGGTGTCGGGGTTTAACTTTTTTGAGTGCGCGCCAACACTCCCCTAACCTTGGGGTGGAGGGCTGGGACAGTGTGTACCAGTACAACAAGCTTTATACCAAAACAACTGTTATCTCCATAATCTTCATTTTCACCAACAGAACAGTCAGAAGACATGTTTAATATTTCTACACGTTTCACTCATGGCCACATGTCTGCACATGAAAGGTTCTGATCAAAACAAACTTGTTATGTTGAGTTTGTATTTACAAGTACAGACAAGGTATTTTAGAAAGTCCGAAAACATTTGTTCCTAAAACAAAATACTAGCTTCCAACCATCCCTATCAATGCATCCAAGATTTAACAGAGATCTAAAAGGGGGTTTAGGGAGGTGTGATGACATCTATATGCTTGTCGGCAAAGATGCTGGGGGAAAGTATTACATTATACGAGACATACAGACTATCTTGAATTAGCTCAATTTCATGGTTGGCTACACATTAGATAGCGTCGCACTTTACTTTAAGAAGCATAAAATCCATTGGCATTAAATGTTTCAACAAGGTGTTTTGAACCAAACTTATGATTGTATATTTGTAAAGCAAATCCTAAATGAAAAGTAGTAAAAAAATTGGCCACACAAACGATTGACTCAACAATTGCTTTATAGCATTTACGCAATTCCATTGGTGCCATATCCTGAGAATAGTCTTGGCTGTATGCAGTTTCATCGAGAAACCATAAAATGAATTGCAATAAACACGAAGACATTGACTGAATTGAAGAAGGGAGAGACAATTCATCCGAAGTTGTGTATTCTTCTGCAGAGTCTCAATGTCTTTTCTAAGTATACTTGCCGCGGAATGAAATATCTGTCCGTTATTTGTGTCTTTTACAGTTGACATTGAGATTTTGAGGTCAGTTTTCAATTAACTAGCAGCTGATGTGGCATCTCAAATAAACTTAATTTTATGTAATATTTGCCTTCAACTTGTTGAAGTTGTTTGACAGCTGAATTTCTATAGAAATCAATGAGTTTAGACTGCATTTTACAAGTAGAATATTTTAAATTGGAATCAACCGGAAAAAATATCTATATTTATAAAGAAACGGCGTCATGAGGAATGATCATTAAATCATTGTCAATAGCAAATTGTCAATTGTCAAAATGACAGAGTGCTTGAAGTTTAAAAGATGGACGGGAAACTATTTCAACTTTAAACTTTATCTGAGACGGATAAAACATTCTTGATACGCTCATCTGATTCAAACTTTTTGTTTATATAGATTAGACCGTTGGTTTTCCCGTTTGGATGGTTTTACACTAGTAATTTTGGGGCCCTTTATAGCTTGTTGTTCGGTGTGAGCCAAGGCTCCGTGTTGAAGGCCGTACTTTAACATATAATGGTTTACTTTTTAAATTGTTATTTGGATAGAGAGTTGTCTCATTGGCACTCACATCACATCTTCCTATAATTATTGAGTAGTTTTTGGTCTTTCTAAAATGTTTTGTTGCAACAAAATATACAAGCGCTCCAGTTGAACGACTGTATTCTAGAAATCGTACAAATACCCGAATTTGAGGGACAACAGTCCGATAATTGTATGTCGTCATTGACTATCAGATTAGAAGCTTCCTCGCTCTAAAAGGGGAAACAAATATGTTTACTTGTGTTACTTTTGTAGCATGAACGATGATATACTGCCTGCACGGAGTTCTTCCAATTAACAGCTTCCGCACGAAATATCTTGAAGTTCAACCCATCCAATCTTTTATCTAATGCAGATACAAAAATCGACTTCCAAATAATGGTAAATTGACTCGAAATTTCAGTCGATTTTTTTTTGCATATTAAGCACTGCATAAAATTAAACGACTTTTGTCTTTTTTTATTGGACTCAATGTAGCAAGTTGCAACGGACTTGACATATCACGAAATATTTATTGAATCTATCCGTCAATTATTTTGGTTTTACAATAAGACATTTCTGACAAAGTATATTTGATGTTTTATAACAAAAAAACATAGAATACAAACATATACAAAAAAAGTACTAGTAGGGGGCATATATCAGTGTTATTTAATTGAAAGTATGTGTATAATAATAGCGAAAAAGGTAGTAATTTCATATATCAGTTGAGAGCAAATTATTGACTGATACACAAACTTTGACGAGAGGCAAGTGATTGAATTCCGTGTTGAAATTGAAGTTTTTTACTTCATTCTTTTTCCATTGATTTTTTAATGTTTTTTTCATATTTTGGTTCCGAAATTTTTATCACTTATTAGTTTTATGAAATACTATATTCTTAAAAATTATGGGTTATTTTGTATTACTGCTATGAAGAAGAGACTATAGTTTGTGTCTGAATTTGCAATTAAAATTACCTTAATTTTAAACATTCCAAACTTAGCAAATTTTATAGATTAGAAGAAAATAAAATACTAAAGAATACATATTTACCTTTAAGTTCCGACCATTTTTAGCCGTGTGTTATTTTGGGAGATTAAACTCTAGATCTAGACGACTTTTTACACTTCTGTCACAGCACTATTAAGGTTCTACTTAAGTCAAAATATAGAACCTTTCATACCTATAATGTATAAAGTCCTAAACTATGAAAACATATGTTCATTTAAACATACTTAACATATACATTGTACACACTGTGTAAATTGTAAATAAACTTGAAATTATTATGTTGTGGCCAAACCGGTTCGTGAGGTGAACACTAAATTTTCCGAAAATAAAAAAAATATTTACACAGTGTGTATTATATGTGTATGTTTAAATGAACATGTGTTCCCATAGTTTTGGACTTTATTCATTACAGGTTTAAAATACAGGCAAAATTTAGATGCTCATGAAGTGTCCTATATTTTGACTTTAGTGGAACCGTGAATAGAACAAATTGCAAACCGATATGCATGGCTACCTCCGTAGAGCTACCCAGTCACGCTTCATTATGTGATCATGCGATTTCCTCAGACTACGGATGTTACCTTTACCTTCACATGTCCTCTTTTGATTTTTCAATATCGATAACTACTGTTGCCTTAATTCTAAACCAAACAAATTTGAAAACTACGTCCAAACCTATGATTGCGTTGGATATAAAATAAAAACTATAACACAAATGCCCATACGTTTCGGCCATTACGGCCTTCTTCATTGGAATAAATTACAACATTGAAACAACAATTCAACGCTTGGATATATTATGTTATAATAACTTCTATAAAATGCCGAAACCTATGGGAATTTGTGTTATGGTTTTTATTATACAATCATTCAGAGACTTTACATATATAAATATAAATATCTTATATCCATTAGATTTATAGAGATATGATTGGTAACAGGACTACACGTTGTGACTATGAAATATTGGAAGAGTGCCCTAACAATACATGGTTAGTTACCATAAAAGGCTAGCAACCAAGTTTATGTCCAGTTATCTCTTGATGGATAGTTTCTTATTCAAGCGATCACACCATATACTAATTAGGTATTGCTAAGATGGATACATCAAGAAAAAATCACTAAATAAGGAAACCTTAAATATTCTAATTAAGATACACCATGTACACCCTCAGTCTCGAAAAAAGCTCAAAAACATAACAAAAATATAAATGTATATAACATTATTGTGTTAGAAATATATATTTGTGAAATAATTGCTTCGTCATACAATTGATTTGTGAAATGACACTTAAATATGTTGAACCAAACTTGAGATGCCAAATAAAATTTTTCAGAAAAATCAACTTACCGTCAGCTTTAAGAGTCAGTACACAGAAAAGTAGAATTCTTAACTGTTGATCTGTCTTGAAAGTCATTTTCACCATATTTATAAGTCCCAGTAAAGTTATACACCTTTATAGAAATGTTATGTCCATGATTTCACTTCAGATACTGGATACTTATCTATCATTGATCACTTTTAACAATATTTGGTTTTAACAAGTTAAGAGGCCAGAGGGAGATCTTACACTGACACATCCGAATAGGATATCTATTTTACATCTCAGTTGTTTTAGATAAGTCGAAAACCCATTTAGAATTAATAAATTCTAGTTTAGAACGCAACACAACTACTTAAATATACTTTATATATTACTATATAATTTATACCCTTTATGACCCCCAAAAATGAATATCTAGAATATAGAAAAGTACTCTTGAGGAATTAAATTGTAGAATCTGATGGCTCTTAATTGTCAAGAATGAAGGTAAATTATTATCATAGTAAGGGATTATCCTATTATTTGGGTTTATTTACAGTACTAAATAAAGAGTTTCTATCAATGAGTTGCAACTGCACCAAATCACATTTATCAGATTGAAAGGATTTATCACAGTGAATGAACCTGTCTAAAAGCTTTATTGAGAAACACACAAAGAAATCTAAATAAATAAGTTTAAGTTTACTGGTGCAGTAGGATGCTACCTCGAGTGTAAATAGGAATAACATCGAATAGCGAAAACAAATAAACATCAAAGCAATGCAAAAAAAAACCCAACAACAACAGAAACGTTTTGAAATAAAAAAAAAATCAGTTTAATCTTCAGCTTTACAAAACAGTCGGAAACCAGGTTGAAAAAAAACAAAAGAATCAAAGCTCTTTATTGGAGAAGGCGATAAATGTTTGCTGTATTGTTTACTATAGAAACAAAATTTTTGAATGTTAATAGGAACAAACAAAATTGCATTTTTTTTCTCAATTACGAGGTGTTTTATTTTAAAAACACCATTTGCATAAGTTTTAAATTGATCTAGTAGATAGTTAAGCAGAATAATTAGATATCAAGTCGACGACATGGGTATCTTTCAAGTTTGATGAAGAAAATGCATAACCTCCGATTTTTCTGAAAAAATTTCCACGTACGGAAAACATAGCAATCTATTAGTTCAGTAATTTTCGTGTTTGCCTTTCCATTATGTGACTGAAGAAATGAGAAAATCGAGTTCACCTTTTTATGTTAGGGCGTGTTTGAGTTGAGTATTTTGTCTTGATATCGTACAAAGTAAGAATATTTCATACATCGTCTCGCTTCAGATTCTCTTATTTTTATATATTAAAGCTACAGGTTGACTTTATAACACAAAAAAATTACAGTACTAAAAGATGAACTATATGGGTCAAGTGAAATACCTATCTAATGAGTCACAAAAACAGAGAAGGTGTGTTAGAAAAGCTATGTTGTTACTAAAAGTTCCTGACGACAGTTTTTCAAGTTGGATGATGAAAATGGATATCTTCGAAAAATTCTAATTTTTTGTGTGTGATAACTAGAGTTTATAGTCTTCGTACACTAAAAAAATATAGTATGCCCTAATATTTAATTAGAATTTTTTAAAATGTTTATGAATTTTTGAAAATTCCACCTGACAACCGATCAGACAATAGTTTTAAGTTGAATCAATGCAGACAAGATTATTAACTTATGCTCATTAGCTAGTTGATACATTTGTCTTTAAAAATACAACTGCCATATAAGGATCGTAATGATGCAATGGGGGTAAATTTATCAATTTCCAAGAGCAAAATTGGTAGCGCGTCATCCCTACAATGGCTTCTGTTTCGACGATTGTGAAAATAAACTGGCGTAATGGGGAGATAATTTTGACGAAGTAGAGTCCTGACTAAAAACTCTGAGTACTAAAAGGTTGTGAAGAAAAGTTATTACCAATATTCCGATAAAATAGATATAACAGGAATTTAAATATATGTATTCAATTTTTTTAAAGGCATTTTATGAGAACATTTCCCTCACATAATGAAATAGTATTTAATTTTAATAGCCGGACTGTGACATAAAATTAGTTGTAACTACAAATGTATATTTTTTATTTAAAGGGGCGCTAGCTGTCAAATTCATGTTCCCCGATTTTTATCAAATTCTCATATTCAATTTATAACAATGCAAAACACGTATCCCAGCTATTAAACGTATAAAATAAACAATTGAGAAGGCATTTTCTTAATATACATAGCTTCATTTCGTGTTTATTTTAGTCTAGACGCAAACTTATTAATAATCGAGTTGACCTTAAAGTTATCCGATGACCATATAAGCGATGTAAACATAAATTTAGATACAAATAGATATCGAAAACTAATGCAGTTGGATAATTTTATATCTATTTATTTCATAATATTGATGAAAAAAAGACTTGTTTAGACTGTGTGAAATCCTTGTTTACTTGTTAGTATCGTTGTTCATGTTGTTACCTAATCCTTTTTCTACCTCTAATTTATAATTTTATATATTCATTTAAACAACACCGGTCAATTTATCGCTCGGTCGCATTTATATATTGCAAACAAAACTTGAACAATCTTCCAAACTCAATTGGATAGATCTTTACTTATCAGAACAAAACGAAGCTGAAGAGAAAACGAACAGAGGGACAACCAATCGATCTTAGGGTATCCACTGTTACTGTAAACTAGGAGAAGCTGATAATCCTATTACATAAATCATTGGTACGATATCAAAAGTTCTCTAGACATTTCATAAGGATTGTCATAGTTATTTATTTCTTGTGCTGTTAAGCAAACGCTCATACATGCTTAATCCTGTCATATTGATTATTTATGAGTGTCTTTTATAGCGTGCTAAACAATTTGTCATTTGGTTTTTGATAAATTTGTACTTTGACATGTAGGTTTTGTCCAGTTGTATATTAATTGGTAGTTATTTATAACAGCAATTTAACCATATCCAGACGAAGCATTGCTAAGATAGATACAACAAGAAACTTAAAATTCACTACAAAATATTCAAATTAATCTAGACCATGTACACCTTCCGTCGCGAACAAAGTTCATAAATACATCAAAAATATAAATGTATATAACATTTAATCTATGATTATTCCTTGGTAGATGGTAGCGCTCATTTGCCTCAAACATTTTTAAGGTTTGCTTGAATATTAGTAGTTATTGTGTTAGAACTTTAATTTTTGAAATAATTGCTTCGGTTATAAAATTAATTTGTGAAGTGGCACTTGAACATGTTAAATGAAACTTGAGGAGCGAAATAAATATTTACAGAAAAATCAACTTACCGACAGCTTTAAAAGTCAATACACAGAAAAGTAGAATTATATATATCAGATCTGTCTTGAAAACACTATTCATAATTTTCATAGGTCACAGTAAACTTCTATACATTTATGGATACTTCATATCAATGATTTGAATTTATCTAAACCTTGCTGTTCATGAAATCTTACATTGATAAACATTTAAACTACGTATCAAACGGTTAGAAAGTTCCCTGGATAAAAATAACATATACAAATAATTCATAACTTGTGAAACGATTCCTCTTTTGAAGAAATTTTAATTTAGAAAGATTCATTGTCTAGGCTCTTGTGAAAAGCTAAATACATTATTGAGGAAATAAGCATTTGATGTTGAAGAATGATCTATACAATTTACAAGACGAATTTCAAGTTAACAATGCAATAAAGAAGTATTCAATCAGTTTTATAAAAAGATTGAACTATAAAAGAAAATTGGATGATAAATGACTTGTTAGAGGAATGCGGAAATTGCATGACCTTTGATAACTTATTTATCAAAGCTTAATGCTGCAACTGAAAAGAAATATGTTAAAGAATATATTATACTAGGCCGTTATGATTTCAAAACAAAAACTTGGTAACAATAAGTTCATGGAATACTAGTAGTATTTCAGTATCATTGTGATATGAACAGTAAAACTTTTTCTCTATTTAAAACAATATTGTACATTGTTGGATAATTTAAACAGAACGAATACAAAAATTGAAGCTTACATTTCAATACCGTTGATGACAATCTCTTACATTTATGGCCGTCTGCCACCACCATCGCATTGAATTATTTCACTTAGAATAACGTCTTGAGAGATGTTGTTCCATTCCATGAAAAGGGATGTTCGGAGCTCGACGAGCCTTTCGGGTTAATTTTCGCTATTTATGATATGTCGTCCTCATTCGGCACAAAGGTGTTTGATTGGCGATAAATCTTCAGTTGTCAGTCTGAATATTCGTGCAAAATGAATCGTCGGTGAAAAATGTGAGGTAGATTTCCTTCCCGTGCTGCTAAATCTTTTTTTACATTAAAGGATTAATATTTGATTCGAGAGAAGGGTCTTAAATCAAAATGGTCATATGCATGCATTTCATGGGTTGAGATGACTCATTCAAAAGCGAGTTTGATAAATAAAGGCAACAGTAGCATATCAGTGTTCGAAATTTATAAATCGATTGAGAAAAACAAAAATCCGGGTTACAAACTAAAACTGAGGGAAACGCATCAAATATAAGAGAACTGCTACGCTGCAGACACACAACATTAAAATGTAACACACACAGAAACGAGCTATAAACTATATACTTTTTAAATTGTTATTTAGATGGAGAGTTGTCTCATTGGCACTCACACCACATCTTCCTATATCTATACAATCTAATAATGGTCATTTTCATGACTTGATACAAGTATAAACAGGTATACATATAACATTAAAATGACAACATTACCTTTTGTGAAATGGTATCCCAGATCGGATTGACACACTTATTTCTTAAAATACAATATGTTCTAAAGGTTTGGTCTAATATATTTAATTGTGCTCATAACTTTTTTTTCGGCAACACTACTTCGGTGAGTTACTTTTCCGGTTCCTGATTATTGATCATCTATCACGTCTATTGATACTTGATTTACGTATTGTTATGCGTTTACTTTTCTACATTGGCTAGAGGTAAAGGGGGAGGGTTGAGATCTTATAAACATGTTTAACCCCGCCGCATTTTTGTGTCTGTCCCAAGTCAGGAGCCTCTGGCCTTTGTTAGTCTTGTATTATTTTAATTTTAGTTTCTTGTGTACAATTTGGAGTTTAGTATGGCGTTCATTTTCACTTAACTAGAATATATTTGTTAAGGGGCCAGTTGAAAGACGCCTCCGGGTGCTACACTGCTACGCTACACTGATGGTGACCTTCAGCTGTTGTTCTTTCTATGGTTGGGTTGTTGTCTCTTTGACACATTCCCCATTTCCATTCTCAATTTTATCCCATACTACACTAAAGTAAAATTTGTGTTTGTCTGTTTCCAAATTACGTTACATATGCGCTTGATATTAAGTATTTTACAACCCCCAGTAGGACGATTTCTCGAAACTCCGCCAGCAGAATATTGTTTAAAAATGATGAAATTAATACATGTAGGGGTCTAACGGCTTCTGCTCCTTTTTAGGAATTTAAAAAGTTTTGATTTATAAACCTTTATGGAGAATAAAATATATTTAAAACAAGCGTAACGTTGTTAATATGTCGCAATGCATAATAGCATATTTTCTTTTTCTAAATCCCACAATCTTAATAATCAAGACTGGCGACTACATATATTTTACACCATTATAACAGTTTATGTTTATACGAAATTTAGCAAAATCACAATTTCAAGTGGGATAAAATCAATTTTGTTTTGTTTTGTTTTACACAATGATGGAAATTTTAAATGTAAATCCAGCTGCTTAAAATTTTGGTATTTACAAATGGTTCCATATTGATTATAGCAATAACCCCTTTTGATATAGACCTACTTTTAAATCTCATTTGAAGCGTGTTATCCATATAAAATAGTCGGTTGTATTTGTTTGGTTTCTAACTATTTTGATATGAGCGTCACTGATGAGTCTTATGTAGACGAAACGCGCGTCTGGCGTACTAAATTATAATCCTGGTACCTTTGATAACTAATTATCTACACATCTAATAGATAAAGTAACGGGTTTAAAATGTCTGAGACAATAATGAATACCCTACAAGGTTATTGTACGAATAATTACGCTTTCAAAAATTTATCCGACTAGATTTTACTTTAGTTTTAGGTCTCGATTGTTTTTGTCCGCCTGTTTCAATGGATCATATCCCACGAGGTAAATTTATCAACCGACTAACCAACCAATCAACCAACTAATCAATCATGTTTCCGTCTCGTGTGTTCAAAACAGGGTCTCATATGTTTTTTTCCGCTTGTTTCAAGAGATTTTATTCCAAGTGTTTAAGTGATAAAGCAACCAACCAACCAACCAACCAACCAACCAATTAACCAACCAATCAATCAATCAATCAATATGTATGACAGTATATTTAAAACAATATGGAAGGAAAAACTCTCAATTATTTAAGTAGAATTCAATTTTAATATTGTTTTTACATATCTTCTGAAAAAAATCCACATGTACTCTTAAAAAATAAGTCCGATCGACCTACAAATTTGCAGTCAGAAGGGCATACATGTACTGAAGTTCATTAAACAACGTGATGCAGATATCTCTCAAGAATTTTCCTAGAGAAAAGATCAGGCAATGCCGTAAAAATCGCTTGCTAGGTCCGTAAATCTCAATGAAATCCTACAATAAAATGTCCGCTCCTAGATTGAAATAATAATCTGTGTTACAAACAGGTGCTCAAAAATGTACATTATCAGAAAATAATCATTAAATAGGTTTTAAAGTTACACCGGATCAAGTAAATCCAAAGCATGTACTGCTGGTGAACTATGATCAACATGTCAATTTCCTACAATGAAAAAAGAAATTACATTGTGAACATTCCGTCTCTAAACGTGTTGTCTGTTCAACATCTCCACCTCAAATGAAATACAAATACTTAGTTTTCGTTATTATGAACCCGTGTCACGTGATGTTTCCTCAATCTTGGACCTGAAATAAAATAAAAACTTTCCAAACTAAACATGAAACTTCTCCGGTAACATAATAATATAGACCATTTACAAAAACAAACACCCACCCCCCTCCAAGCAATCATCGTTCAAAGGGGGAAAGACCTTTAACAATTGCTTTTAAAAAGCAATTGATTTATATTAATTTTTTTATCCCGCCAACTTCTGAAATTTTTGTTTCTAACATGTCGCTTAGATATTTTTCATATTGTATCTTATTGTTCATGCTCTTTCAAATTTCACCTAGCTAAGCCGAAATATTATCTATGTAAGAGTTATCTCCCTATTCACTGTTTATCTAATGTGTGCATCTTCTTCGTAACAAAAAATTATATCAACTAAATCTTTTACAAATTGTTCGTTACATCCTCGGGAATTTTTGATTAATTTGGATCGAATTAATTCGATGAACTTTTATAGGAGTTATCTACCTTTACGAAATAAATTTGTAGGGTTATGTTATTAACTTATTAATTGTTTAACGTATAAACCTTAAATGCTTTTATTTAAAATCCCTAGGTCATTATTTAAAAAATGAGGTCGACGTCAAAGGTCAAGGTCAAGTTCTAAATTTGGACTTTTCCATGTTTTTGCATTTTCTTCAATACTTGAAAAGATAGATATCTAAGAACAACTGCAAAATGATTGCTAGATGGTAATAAAGATATGGTACGTTTGGTCTGATACCATATTATGACATCTTATAGGAGTTAATGCCCCTGAAATGTCTGATTATAAGTTTTTTTTTAATACAACTTCAACTTGGTTGTTTAAAAAGCCATATGACCTTTGACAAAAGGTTAGGTGACATATGATCTTGAAAAACGACAACCGGAAGTGACCTCGAGAAAACCGGATGTACATATTTTTGCACTTTTTTCCTGAAAAAGTACTAGAAATCCTTATATTTTGTGATATAGATACATAAACTTATCACTCAAGACAAGAGATAAGTTTCGATAAACCGGAAGTTGCCAATTATCTCCCGTTGTACACATAAAAGTATACAGAAACTGTATATTTTTGGAATCAGAGTGAAATAAGCTTTCATTTGAGAACGGAAGTAACATTATCTTGACCGAGAGTAGCACATTATCTCCTTTTGTCCAATTTAAAGCATATGAAATCATTTGTTATAGCATCAGTTTGAGAAACTAGTTTCTTTTCAAAATTTCTTTGATGTGGAAAGACCTTCAATTGTTCTCTGAACAATTGGTTTTTAATTATATTTATTGTTGGTGTTGTGTTTATCACTTTAAAGACGTTTATATCACACATTTATTTTGAACATGTATCTCAACTTGGAATGATTCAGCGCCCTCGCAAAAAAGGTCTTTGACTTATATCTATACGTTTTATAGATGTAAATTATAATTATAAATATGATGTATTTGCGAAAATTAAGATTTGATATGTTATAAGTTATCTTTATATATTGTAGGTTTGAAGATATTAACCAATGTATCGACCAAAGTCAATGAAAGTGTTGGTGTAGATAATATCATGGACTACACTACTGACATAAATAGGTATAACGTGGATTTAGGAAATATGACGCCCTTACTATTTGAAATTAAGACATGTAAAACGGCAACTGTCCTTCTGTCAAATTCTGATGTCAGAAATTCCTCAATACCATTGTATAGGATAATCATTAAAAATTATATTTCGTTCATTTCCTACAATGTCGAATCTAAAGTCAATGATTATAAAATTGTTGCCACGCCTTACATACTTAACTGCATTGAGTATCTACCGTTTTGGGTTAGTTGGGCAGATGGAGACTTCAAATTAGGCACTGGGGTTGTGGTTGGTGAAAATATTGTGATGCAATTGACAAATACGGAGTATATTGAAATAAAATATATTGGAGTATTATCAGACCACAGCACATCAGGGAAATGGCATATTCAGATTGAAGGTAACTTTAGTTTTATCTCATAGTTTCTTTTATTTTTTAAGTCATAAAATCATTGATTTTGTAAGTAATTTGTATTTTCATTGATTTAAGGAATATTTAAACACATCTGTTATCTTTTTCCGTTGGTAAAGGTTATGTCCACATTTGCTTTTCATTTTTTCTTTACCATCTATCAAGATTAATATCCCTTTATATCTCCATCAAATACCTTATTTTTTTTAAAAGAAAATAAAATCCAAACGAAAAATGCGAAGTAATGATCATAACATGTATAGTACAAATAAAGTGTATAATGACTATATATTGCGTATCCAAAATAAATATGAAAGTATATTTGAATTACAAAACAAACAGCTAATATATCTATTCCTGATCGAATGAGTATTTGGACCATACGCGTATAGTCATTACCATATGCGTATCCTCATATGGTCCGACCGTACGCGTCTGGTCCGACCATATGAGTGGATACTCGTTTTGATATTAACGGGCAGGACCATATGAGTATTTGGACCATATAGGTATTTTTTTCTAATAATATGCATTAGAAAACTGTATAAAAAAACTATGACTGCTACAAGCAATTGTATTATTTACAATTAAAACAATATTAAATAGTGATGCCAAAGTTAGCTTTCATCGATAATTGTATTCTTGCATGTATGCATAGGGTGACATTCACTTCCAAATCAAATCAGATATATGTAATTGTCAATTAAAGACTTAGTATTTTGTTAATTAACACATTCTACACGGTACCATAGCTGGAACGGGGTCATTCCGATTTGTCTACTGTTTTAAAAAGCCCTAGGTCTCCAATATCGTCACAAGACTACAGTGTACATCATGTCACCAGACAACTTTGAAAATTAAACTAGGGTCCAGCCGGTGATATCATTCATTTCTTGAATAAAAACACGTACAAGTATACAAAATTCTGAATATTGCACTACTAATGCTCATCATATAAAGTTTCAAATGAAATTAAAAAAAAGTGTTTACTGTAATTTTAACTAGTGATGAAACATTTTATTTTGTTAATCTTGTTACTGTGGATTCATTATTATTCGTTGGATACCAATTTTCGTGGATTTCGTGGATATAGGTAGAGCACGAAATTAAGTGTTCAACGAAATTTTACAAACTTTGCATAGTCTGTGTTCTCATTTTTTTTTATAACGTAATTTTGTTAAAAGTTGAAGACTATTAAAATTGTTTAGATAGTGCAAGTAGTCCTCGAATTTAATTCCATTTTTAAGTTTACTATAAAAAAAAGTTGTGAACTGTTATCGATATTTGAAAGTTTTTCAAGAGTGATACTATTATATTTTTCCTTCACAATATGTTTAAAAGTTTTTTTGAGTGAATTTTTTCATAAGTTTAAAAGGTTTATCAAAATCAACATATCCTTCTTAATCACTATTAAATTCTTTAAAAATATGCTTGGCAAAACTGTACCAAGTATATACTCCATATTCAGACATAGACTTATTTACTGCAAAAGCGTCTTTAACAAAGTGTTTATTTCATGGCAGTTTATTCTCCAAAAATATAAAAAAAAATGCCATGAATTTAAATAGAGGAGTCAAGCGAAAATCGTCCTAACTAAGAAATTGCAGCTCTATTACATAATGTCTTTTTAATTCCAAGAACAGTTTTACAAAATTTATTATGCACTTTTTGAAAATAGTATAACCTTATTTCAATTGATAAAACCGTAAGAATATAAAGCCCATAAAATGTCCAAAACCACTGAATCAAATGTCAAAACCGAAACTTTGAAATGAATTACAGCAATGAAATACCATTTGTAATTGAAGCATAGATGTAAAAATATTTTTTGTTATGAAATATGCAACTTTACATGTACATGATAGTGCTTAACATGTTTATTTAATTTAATACTAGTCAAGATGGACATGTACATTAAACACTCTTATCGTAAATCTCCCTCCAAAGTAGACTTCTTCATACATGAATATGCTACGAAATTGTGAGTAAAACTTTCTCAATAAATACATAAAACACTCTTCATACATGTACAGTTTCAGACAGATTTGATGGATATTTTGACAGCTGTAGAAGGGATGATACCAAGTCTGACACGGTTAAAAGCGATGATATCAAGAGTTCAAAATTGAGGTGTGCACGGAACTGTGGAGAGTCAAAGGATTGTATGGGTTTTAATTTCCACAGCTCTATGCACAGGTTTGTTAGAAGAAAGTATTTACGTTTTACTTTTTTATATCTACATCTTATTGTATTTCTAAAGACATGTTTCGAAAAATTGCGGAACCAGGGTTAAATCCAAAAACGTCTCTTCCTTTTAGAAAAATGTGTTTCAGAAGATACCAAGACCTTGTTGATAATTATTCTGTATAAACTTCACAAATAATACATGATGGTTTTAAATTGTTGATTACAGTACTGGCATGTCTATCATCTTGCTAAGTTATTCTGGTGTTTGATTTATATGTGTCTACATTTTAACCTTTACTGTTTATTTAACTTTGGGAATTATCTTGTTTACATGGTTCGATATTTATACATCTCTCCATTAGTGGTCATTTTTCATATTTTTATCTTTCGTTTTTGCGTATATGCGTTGTCTTTGGAGTGTCTATGCTTTTTAGTTTTTCTTTGTTAACATATTTTTTTATTTTATAGTGTTCAAGGTTAAAACAGTCAGGGTTATTCCAGCATTTTCTACAACAGGAAAGGCCTGCATCTAGCCAGGAGTTTGACAGTTTTTCCCCTATTCGTTTGATTAGTTTGAGCTTTTAATTTTGCTCCTTGTTAAGGTAACTTTCGTTTTGATAATACCTTGGAGATCGAAAATGTTCAAATGAGAAACATAACAGTTGTTCTTGGTTAGTTTGTTATGTTCATTTTGCTATTTGATAACATACTCTCCGTTTAAATTTTTCCTGTAATAGTGTTTTTAGTGTTATTCTACTTTTTAACAAAATCAACTGATATGTGTAATCATTAAAACTGCAGTCATATTTTTACATTTTAGATGTGAACTACTCTCGCTTGGATCAAATGTTGTGACAGACATACCAAATCGCATTGAAGCCGGATGGAGATTCTACAGTAAATGTTTCAATGTGGAAACTGCTTGCCTTGGGTGTTATTTCTAGATAACTAATTGAGAGAAAACAGTCTTTGATAAGGATATCATTTGAAATTGATTATTTGTTTTAGTTTTAAACTCTTTGCATAAACTCAGTGATTTATACTTACGAAACAACTGTGAATTAGTAATGTTAGAATCTCGTAAATGCATTTAGGAAATAAACAATAAGTTTAAAAAATAAAAAAGTTAAAAAAAAAATCACATGAGCCTTACACAAAACTAGATCAAGTGCTTAGACAGGGTAGCAGATCCTGCTACTTATTTTTTTCTCTCTCAAATCCTTGCTGAAAGGTATTTTACGTAAAGACCATAACCCTATAAAAAAGCTCGCATTATGCTTTTGTTGTAAATTTGTATATAGAAATGTATTAAAATCTTCTACCCTGTCGTGAAAAGCCTAATATTGATAATGCAGTTTTAAGTTTCTGAGAGGATATTATCAATACATAAAGTTATCTCCCGATTTAATTGTGTTGTTATTATTTACTATAATGATATGCTTGATAACATATATATGCATTTTATCAACACATATTTTAAACCTGTGTTTTTTTATTTGAGTACCATAAACTTTGACTTAGATTTTGACCTCTTCAATAACTTTATACAAGTGCATGTGTTTTGCATTAGTCTTGACTTTAAATGATCTTCAACTGGAAGTGACCTTGTGCCAACTAAGTAGACATGCTTTCTCCATTGTCAATATCAATGCCAATTACCATATATGGTGTTTGATGTGAAGGGACCTGACAGATGTTACCAGATAAGACATGTTATTAACGTTGTAGAGTATATTATTTTAATAATCAAATTAAATGGAAAGTATCATTTGGCTCCGGAATTGACCTTTCTTAAAACCTAAAGTAGCTGTGTTGTTTGCTCTTTGATTGGTTTGTAAATAGTTTTGTAATCTCTTTGATATATTTCCAATTTTAATTCTCCATTTTGAAAAGAGAAAAACTACACACTGCATTTTTTAAGAATATGTGCAAGATTAGGTATCGGATGACAGCTTTTTTGTTGTATTTGAATTCTCTTGAACCAAAATATCATAGAAGATATTGCATGATGTTTTTCGCGTTTAATATTATATATATATAATATGCGTCGATGTTCAATAATCAGATAGGTTTAGAGAGTAAGGAAACATGACGTTATCTAAAAATGATTAAACATTCAAATTAGAAGAAGTTATTTTAAACCGAAATTGAAACTACTGACACCGTTATTGAATTAATCGTTTTGTGTCCATAGCATTCAAAAGACTTATTGATTAGTGAAAATTCATGTTGTGGAAAAATTTGAAGCTGAAAATGATATTAAACGAATCAAACTGAATCCTTTTCATAAAGAAGAAAATTATTGTTTTCATATTGATGAAAGGCTAAATAAAAATGTTCCAGCTTAGAATAAATTTAAATTTATTCATCTTTCACGACCCGTTACGTTTTAACAAAACATTTGACTGTATCATTTACAAGTAATGAAAGATATTTATTTTTCAATATCATGATGAAATCTTAAAACGTTCTTTTCTTGAAAAAATATTTTGTTTTCAATAATTTTGAAATCAGAATTTTCTTTTTGAGGAAAAAAACGTGAACAGTTTACTTTACCATATTTGATTTTGTAACCGGTAAAGCATTGTAACTTGCTGCGTTTGATGTATAGAATATCGGATCGGTCAAATGATCATGTAGGGTCCCATTAAACTCTACTGTTCTTTTGTTTCCTGTTATTCATACATGTACATGTAGTTCATATGTTGTATATTTTGCTTTTTATACTGCTGTTCCCGTAATTTCCATTGTTGTCGTCCATTTTTTCAAGATGTATATACATGTACCTTTCTATATATGGTATCCTATAAATGTAAATTACGCTGAATGTGTGTAGTAAACTTGCAGAACCTTTATGGTTTTATCCACGTATTTATCCTAAACGTTCAAAATCAGAATTTTGGTCAAGTAACTAAATGAAAAAATTGCGAAATTATTCCAATGTATTTATTATTATTAATTTTTTTATAAATATTTTTTATCATTTAATGAAGGTTTTTGTTGAACAGAAAGATTTAAGATCCTACATAGGAAAATGCCTGTACAAGTTAGGAATATGATACTTGTTTTACATTAGTTTGATGTGTTTTGAGCTTTGATAAATTTTCATGTTACAAAATGAAACAACCTTTCTATATTTTGCCTCACTAATGTAAATTGTTTTCTTTTTTTTTTTTTACAACTAATAAATATTCTGTATTCATCAAATTGCTTGTTACAACTTTACTTCATTGTCCAAGCTTCAATAAAGTATCCCTGTGAAATACTTTCTGAGTATCCAGGAAAATACACAGAATATAAATAAATATAAACATTTTTTTTTTTCATCAATTATATCAATCTTTTTAACTTTATGAAAAATTCATTATGAGATATTGCTTTGTTCTCATTCATAAACCTTCATAGTTCCTTCATAAACATAGCATAAACATCTAAAAATTTCAGTTTTTGCTCTGACACATAGTACGACTTGTAAATACAAAAACCTGAAATTGTCAAGAAATAATTTAAACCGTTATATCCTTGATCTGATATTTTGTATCCAAATACTATATGTTTTGCCAATATCTTGTTTTGAAAATTCAATTTTGCTAGAAGATAATGTACTTTCTCCCAAAAATCTTTCAAAAATGAACATGTAATGAAAAAATGCAAATAATCTTCTTCTTTTGTTTTACAAAAGTTGCATTTATCGTTCTCAGATATTTTCCACTTTAATAGTAGCTGCTTTGTAGGAATGATATATTGAAGCAGTTTCCATCTGACAATTTTCAACTTATTTTCCTTTAAAATTTTAAATATAAAATCATATACAAATGGCATCTGTGGTACGTATTCTAATTTTAAATATCTTGTCCAAATGTTGATACCAATTGGCTTTGTATATTTTTTATCTACTAAAGTTTTATAGAGTATTTTATTATTGCTATCTTTTGTTTAAACTTGTTTATTTTGCCATCTTAATTTAACCTTACATATATTGATTTTACTCTTAACGGAGTTTTCTTTTTTTTAAACTTGCATCCATTCTTTTGGGATGCAGGATTTTAACATCTGAAACTCTGCAATCCAGTTTGTTTTATTAATTAACTTTTTTAAAATAAAACTTTCGGATAAATTTCCTTAACTATCCAACATGTCGTTTCTATAAACCAATCCACTTTTAACCCAGTTCGGGAAAAACAAGCATTTGTTGCGATATTTAATATATTTATTTCCCAAAATAATCTGTTTTCTAATATTAGAGAAGTGATTAGAAAATGTTGATAAACCTCCTCCTGATTTAACCCAACTTGAAATTACTTGTAAATAAAAGTCGGGTATTTTTCTAAGTCTATCTATTGATTTAATATTATCTAAATTCATGTTAAAAACAAGAAAGTTTTTACCAAGATTGTTAAAATATTTAGAAGGAATAATCTTCCAATTCGACATATTGGTTGTTGTTAATTTTGAGACCCATGAGGCTTTCAGTGCTGTAAAATAACTGTCAAAATCGATCATTCTTAACCCCCCTTTTTGGTATTCTCCAATAAGTGTGTTTCTTTTTACTTTGTCATTTTTTCCTTCCCAAATGTATTTGAAACAGCAGCTTTCAATTTCTTTCAAGTAAATTTCTGGAAATTTACATAAAGTAGCCAAAAATGTAAATTTTGGTAATATTAAAGATTTTATGATCAATATTTTCCCAACCATTGTTAATTTTCTTTTTTCCCATTTTTTAATTAATGATTTCATGTTATCTATTTTAGGTTCCCAATTTAACTTTTCACATTGAAGTTTATCGTGACCAAAATAAATACTCCAGCATATGCCTTCAATCTTATCTACGCTGTTTTTAAGCGCCCCAATCCAAATTCCTTCTGTTTTATTACGATTTAGCTTTAACCCTGAGAAAGAGCCAAATGTTTCAATTATATTCATAGCTTTAGATATATCTGATTGAACTACAAAACAGAGTTGTATCATCAGCTAATTCTGATATTTTAATGCTATGTGTTTTATTATCTATAGTAACACGAAAACCTTTAATGTCTGAGGTTTGCCTCAATCGCTCGGCCATAATTTCGACTGATAAAACAAAAAGTTAAGCCGATAAAGGACACCCTTGACGGATTCCTCTAGAGTTTTCAAAATTTTCGGATACCCATCCATTATTTATTAAACACGTCTGTATTCCCTTATATAATCTATTTCGTTTGATTCTGCATAGTCCATTATATCTTGGATTTGCCGTAAATTAAATCCAATAAAACGATTTTTTACATATCCGGTTTGAACTTCATTAATTAATTTAGGAAGAAGTTTTTTTAGTCTCTGTGCTAAAACATGAGATAGTATTTTCAAATCTACATTTAATAATGATATCGGACGATAATTGTTTAAAGATAAGGGATCATTTTTCTTGAATAATAAAGAAAGAACACCTGTTCGTTGTGTATATGAAAGAAGTTTTTCCTCATGTCCCTTATTTAGAACTTTTACCAACATTGTTTTTAATTTTTCCCAGAATGTCTTATAAAATTCTAATGTTAAACCATTTATTGTTTTCTTGTTTACTATTGTGTCATTTGAAGCGTATGTTACTTGTAATCTTATCATATGTGTTAGATGTAGCTTAACATAGTGTATCTCTTCATCAATATGTTAGTGTGCACAACTGAGTTTAGATGATGTAAGTGATAATAAAGGAAGTGCTGTGTTTCAAAGAGTTTTTCTTGTATATATAAAGGTTCAATCAAACGCCTCATATTGGTAATTATAGTGGCTTTGCACACTTGTTGGACCACATCGTTTTCGTATAGGAATTAGGTATGTACAAAGTCAGTCTATTAATATTTGCTCTGGTCATTTAGCATTGTATTTCTTTTTGTAAAACCACTTTGACTCCTAACATTACACTGTGTTCAAAAGTTGTTTATCAATTATTTTTAAATTCAATCATTGCAACCTTAGGATAGATATTTTCAATTTTAACGCAGGTAAAAAGTCCGAAGATAGCAGAAGATTGTTGACAGATATCAAATCAAAATCGCAAAGCTAAACTCCTTTTTTTAATGTGTATTACGATTTAGCAAAGAATCAAAAACTGCAATTTGGCTTAAAACTTTTAAAGTAAAAATGGATAATTCAAGGCAGAATTGGCGTCATCAGAGATACAATTTTCAGAATTGACCAATGCATGCTAAATTGGTTGATTTTTTGGCTCTTAAACTTATAGATAAATTTGATAAGCCAATTCAGACCGATAATTCAAAAAAAATGATTCCATAAATATGTATGGTATTTGATCGTATGTCAAACAGGAGGATTATACACAACATGTAGAAAAGGATATAACAAAAAAACAAAACGAACTTCACGGAAGTATAACTAATGTTGGACAGGGACATACGTTTTATTCTTGCAAAATGTAATATTAATATTGAATTAAAAGGGTTCTGAAAGATGAAAACGAATTTGTACCTTCTTTAACTGGTGTAACGTCTTCATTCCAATCGGACGTTAGTACATATGTTCACATCTCTCGCTATCAAATGAACTTTTCAGCTTAGGTTTGGTACAGGCATTTTCTGACAAAATAAAAGGGTTTTACCTAGTTGTCAAGGTAACTAAACATTCTCCCTTTTTTGTGTGTTTATAGTTCCGTTATAATGACTATTGATAGTTTACTGACCGGTCCAAACAGATATATTAGTAATTAGCAATTGTGTAACTGTGATTAGGCTCCTGCAGTCGAAACTGTATATACATGCATAAAGAAACTAACAAAACAATGTGTATGGCGGATAGTTAATTCATTAAGGTAAACCTAATTTTATAAAAACTTTAACAATGATTAGCGTTTACAGACAAAAACTGTGTTAAAAGTAAAATTACAAAAAATACTGAAATTAAAAACGGAAATTCCGTAATCAAATGACAAAATCAAAAACTCAAAAATATTAAACGAATGAATAACAACTGTTAATTCCGGACTTAGTACAGGAAGTTTCTTATGTAGACAATGGTGAATTGAAATTGGTGTCAGAGCTAGCAAAACCCCTCACTTGTATGACAGTCGCATCATGTATCACTTACATTCAGACCGGACCTCAATAATCAAACAAACATTCCAGTTGAGTTGGGACTTTCCTGTTTGAATTTTCCTCGAAGTTCAGTATTTTTGAGTTTTTACATTTTTCCAATAAATCTGACAAAGAGTTGAATAGATGTTGTATTTTTATTTTGCCTATATCTTTTTTTCTTTCTTATTCAGTCTAGGGATCATATAGTTTCTCCATTGCCTTATTTGAAGTTATTCCACTGACTTTTTTTTAAACTGATATTACGTTAATAATCAAAATACTGTTTTTTTCTAAACATTCTTATATGTGTATTTTAAGACAAGCACATACAGATCGACACTTATACGGTATAATGTAAGCTTTCAAAATGCCATAGTTTAAATGACATTTTGTCTTAAACGAACAGATACTAATCTAGGTGTTTTGGTACTTTACTTTCGGAGTACGAAGTTGAAGAGCATATAGATCCAAAATTCCTAAAAGTGTTTCCAAATACAGCTAATGTAATATTTGCCTGAGGTAGAAAAGCCTTAGTATTTTCAAAAATCAAAATTTTGTAAACAGTTTATTTATAAATATAACAATTTCAATGATAAATCATGTCAGCACAAAACGTGCTAGGGGTAATCTCAGGTGCTCCGGAAGGGTAAGCAGATCCTGCTCCACATATGGCACCCGTCGTTTTGTTTATGAGATAACAAATCCAGTAAATAGTCTAATTCGGTAGGTCATATTCATGAAAGGGAAGGGGATTGTAGTTACGACGTAAGGGACACGCTTATTCCATAACGGTCAACCAACTCATGATGGCGTCCGTCAAATTTACGAAGAGATTATTTCAACCTCACCATTTGTAACACTTGATTTAAAAGCTCCATTGTGAGCAACAACCCTCTATCAAGCAAATTATGATAGGAAATGTATAAAGATACATGTAGATCATTACCATTTTATTTTGCAATATTAATCAAAAGATGTCGTGACCGATTTGGAAAATATATCCAGATAATGAATATTAAATATTGAATTTTACTTCTTTACTAATTATATGCAAATGTTGAATAGCTCTAATGATTTTCAGGCCGTTCGTGTTATGTGTTATGAATTAATAAAATTTAATTTGAATAGGATTGTTTTTTCAATAGTATTTTTCTTTACTTGACGATACGTTTGACTTGAATATCAATAATGTGGTCATTTTTATAAATTTCCTCTATACAAATTTTCGAAAAACTAAGGATTTTCTTATCCCAGACATAGATTACCTTAGCCGTATTTGGCACAACTTTTTGAAATTTTGGATCCTCCATACACTTCAACTTTTTACTTGTTTGGCTTTATAAATATTTTGATATGAGTCGTATGTAGACGAAACGCGCGTCTGGCGTACAGAATTATAATCCTGGTACCTTTGACAACTATTGCTCATGTGTTAATACTAATAAATGCAATTTTTGACTACCATATTAAATAGATTTAAAGTGCATCAGTTGGTAATTTTTATTTTATTTAAACCACTATCTATAGGTCAATATATCTACTGGTGAATTGTTATCATTAGCCATACATTGATGTACTTTGTCAACTGTTTGGTTTAAAACTCATCTTTTTCAATAGGCTGAAGATTTTTAAACATTGTGGCTGAGAGCATAAACAAAATTGAGAATGGAAATTGGGAATGTATCAAAGAGACAACAACCCGACCATAAAAAAACAACAGTAAAAGGTCACCAAAAGGTCTTCAATGTAGCGAAAAATTCCCGCACCCGGAGGCGTCCTTCAGCTGGCCCCTAAACAAATATATGCTAGTTCAGTGATAATAAACGCCATACTTATTTCCAAATTGTACACAAGAACCTAAAATGAAAATAATATAAGACTAACAACGGCCAGAGGCTCCTGACTTGGGACAAGCACACACAATGCATTTGATGTTGATAAAATGGTGCAGTTAAAGTTATTTCTTTCGTTTTGATTGTATATATATATATATAAGGTTGATTAGTTAATTTATATGCTAAAAAGATGATTGATTGAATAATTTAAAGAGTGTTCACTTAACTTTTGTTTTATTATAGATATTTATTGAATTTAAATAATTTTTTAATGTGGTTGTTTACATTCTATGGCGTAGTTTTGTTAGTAAGTACCATAATCATCGTGCTATAGTGTAAAAAAAAAAAACTTAATGAGATATGCTTTTCGCCATTTCTCAACTGTACGTTAATGACATAATTATTTTATACAAGGGGACGATTGAAAAAGAAAAAAAAATAGTTTATCCCTTAAAGGCACCATTCTTACCAAATGGCATTCCTGTTTAAGATGTCATGTCACACATATTATTCATGTATGTTAGCTCATACGCCATCAATTGATATTACAATCGAGGAAATTGGGACAGGATTTTAATCCTTTACAGTTGGTTTTGAATATCCATACATGTTTAAATATGAAGAACATTGTAATACACAATAATTTCTTGATTATTCGCTCAACCTGACATTTACATGAATAAAATTAATGCATGTAATGATCTGCAAATAGACAAGATTATGCAGAATTGTTCTCTCATTGCACTGACATTAGTAAACAGTTGTTTACATCAGGGTAAAATAAAATTAGAAAAATCTGAAAAAGTTTTAGTGAAATGTTTACATTTGAACATATAATTCAGCATCGCTGACAGAGACATGAAGTGACGGGAACAAAGTAGTTTCGAAGTGCATATATAAAAATAATAAAAATTTAAAAAAAAAACAAAAAAAACAAAAAAAAAGAACTTCAACTTGTTCCATCCAAAAAAGATCTCAACTGTGTAGTGTGGTACTTTTGGGACAAGTTATCAAAACTCTACTCGCACTAACATAAAATATGAATAATGTTGTGTTTAAATTATCATGAGATTGACTAATAAATATGTGTCCACCATCAGAGTTGGTACAATACAATACACGATAGGTAACTCGTTTCCAGTACCAACAGTTCCATTCAATTCAAACTGTGAGAACAATCTTTATATGTTGATAAATTGCGAGTCTCAATAAAATATTGAGCAAAGGTGTGGTAATTTCGTTTTAAGGAATATCTTGATGCGTCTTAAACGCGCATTTTCGAAAGGAAATTTTGGTAAAAACTAAATAGTGTCAGTATAAAAAAAAATATCAAAACAATTGAAAATTGTCAATACAATGTATTTGTATTCAATTTGTCTTTTCGCTTGTCATACTTTGTTTTGTGATTTCGTTTCCAGATTTTCATTGAATATTGTACCATTAGTTTTGAATTTGATAACTGAAATTTCGGTAATGTAATTAGATTATATGTAGCTTATTGACATTATTGCAGGAGCTTTATATTGCAATACGAAATGAGCCTAATAATGAAGGGATGATTTAATGAGACAATCACAGTAAAGATATCGACGAAAGACAGATAGCAACATGGCTACATGTAGCAATATAAACCCCACAAAAATAAGACTGACTTCTTAAAACAATAGTTAGGAAATTATATGATTTAAAATAGGTTTTGTTAATTACAGCCAACAGCAAAAGTTTATGATATTTAAAAAAGATGCGAAACAGATATGTGCACGACAATACAGACAATTAATTATATCGTTGTTTTACATAAATATTCTTACCAACTAGCATTCTTGTATACGACGGTCATGTTGCACTTGATAATTCATGTATGTTTACTCATACGCAAAAAAAGTGGTATAACATTCGAGAAAATTAAGACAGGATTCAAATTCTTAAGGTTTAATTTCTATATTTATAAATGTGTAAAATATTGTTTTACACAGTAATTTCTTCACAATTGACAAAACCTGACATATATACAAATAAGTTGATTGCAGTTAATGCTATGTAAATGGACTAATCTTATGTCGAATTTGCATTGTACTGATACAGCTGCTAATAATCAAGGTTTGCTTTATTCGGAAAATCCGGTGCATGCTTAAATGAAACGTTTGCATGAGTCAGCATTGCAGACGTATATAAGTAGGTTCCAGAACAAGGTAACTTAAAAGTAAAATAAACAAAAACTAACAACGCATATCAAACATAGCGCCTCATTCTACCCAGTAGTGTTCTACTTTTGGACGAATTAATTAAAATTGAAAACAAAAATTGATTGTTGTTGTTCATTCGTTTGATATCTTTTATGATTTTATTTTGACATTTGATTAGGGACTTTCCGTTTTGAATTTTCCTTGATGTCCAATATTTTTGTGATTTTACTCTTTTGTTACTCTTAAATAAAATATGGGCAGTGTTGTGTTATGGGGGCCTAGAACTCAGACCGATGAACACATGCGTACTATTAGACATTTTTTGAGTTTTATGCATTTCCACCAAAAACTCTGGTTTTAGTGAACGTCACTCGTGCGTTTAGGTGCGTCGTTACTTCCGTTTCCAAGTTTGAGCGAGTGGTTGAAAAACTATAAAACTATATTGCACGAATTATTCGGCAAATTTAATTCTCATAATTGACAATTTGCATCGTTGTCATTAGCGAATTGTGATTAAGTACCTACTGAACCAACTTTATTCCTAGTTTATCCTGCACAATGACAATCACTAAGATGCTCGATGAACGCTTATAGTGCAGGGATACAGGCGACCCGATCTATCTGGTAAATGACGTTACAAAGATTCGTATAATTGACGAGTTTTCCTCCGCTGACGGCTGAACTCGAAAGTGGTCTATGTGAATGTCACTCTAGTATCTTCCGCCCCTCTTTTGTGATATTTCTTAACTGAATAAACTAACTACTTTTCCTAAAATAAATGCCACCCTTATTTTGTCATGTAATGTTACCCTTTACTTCCTATTTAATGCATGGAATATAGTAAAATATAAGTGTATGCAAATTATACAAGTACCAGTGTATACAGTGTCCACATTAGAGACTCTTTTTTTAGACAATGAAAATATAATGGCGATAACTGTGTCCCAAGACAATTGATGCTCTGTTGGTGCTTTACGGTGCCATTAATTAATTTGGAAACTACAATATGCTACTGAATAATTTCATTTGTGTCTACAAAGGTTGTTTTATATGCTCACTAGTCTTAAACGATAAATCTTCATTTATTTACACAGCATTACAAGAGAGGCAAAATACATCAGTATTCAAACTCATCCGTCAAAAATAAACCGAAGACGTCATGACAACAAAACGAAAACGACATACAGACAAATAATAGTACGCAAAACACAACATAAAAAGCTAAAACTGAGAAATATGAACACTATGAAAAATCTTGGAGGATCCAGGGATGATAAGGTTCTTGGGAAGGATAAGCAGATGAAAAACTACATGTGCCGTCTGTCGTTTTGCTCATTTTTGTACCAACGTAACTCTAATTCGGTTTTTTACATTCGTGAAAAGGGGACGGGATGGTAGTAACGAAATGAGGAACATACCGCTATCTGTAGAACAAAAATTTCAAAATGGTCAACCAACCTGTGATTGCGTGAAGGAATGATGTCAAATTCATCACTTGGAATTGTTGGTTTAATAGCTTCCTTGTGAGGAACAACGTTCCCTCTTTCAAGGAAATTAGGATAAGAGATACAAACCCTGAAACATCGTATCCACTGTGAAATATATACCCCATATGCAGACTTAACTCTGTTGTATCCGTTATTGCAAGTTCAATGGGATAGAAAAGTGCAACATAATGTCCAGTAAAATTTAGTGATATAACACAATATGTGTAGCTTAAAGTAAAGCTAAAAGATGTACTGCTTACTTCTTTTTATTCTTTCTAAGAAGTCCCTGAATGACGTCAGCTTCATGCGAATAAATGAACAAGTCGGAAAGGAGAGCGGTTCAGTTGATTTCAATTGGAATGACGATTGAATGTTAAAAAACACTTCCTCCTAAAATGACAAATTAATTCGAATCAAAAAATCAAGTATCTTGATAGTGCATATTTTAGAAGAGTTTTTTGTTTCAATCAGAGTGATTTGTTATAAAGTATGATGTATTCCTCCCTAAGACAATACATTGAATGCTGATAAAAGTGATTTTGATAATTTAGAAAGAGGTTTATTAGAGCAATTGGAAAATCAAGCAATATATCGCTATGTGTAAGGACACGTCTGGTATTTGAGGTACCCAATACAGTGATGGAACTTCCATTTCTTCATATTGGTTAAAATTCCGCACGAACATAAAACAACCCTATTAAAGCATTCCTCTTTTATAAGTGTCATCGAAGTATATGTTGAGTTTCTGAGAAAACTGGCAATACTTAATACATTGATAAAGCAGTTGTAGTAATGAAATCTACACACAAAAACGATGTTGGGACAACAGCGGAAATAGTATTGAGGTAGAACAAATGTTTTACCATATTTGGATCTTTAAAACATGTCAAAATTAAATATTTTCCTCATTCTTATAAATGACAGGTGATGTAAATAATGCAGAATAGTGTAAGACGAAATAATGTGTATACGAGTATATAAGCCAACCTAGATGAAACTTTGTTTTTAGCATACATATAAATTCCAAGGTTGTACGGTTGAAATCAAATGATTCCAGAATTTTTATATTTTTATTCGTTTTAAGTTAAAAGGGATATGTTTTTCTCTTTTGACACGTTTGATAATTATAAGTAATATATGGTTGAATATAAACACAAATTTTATCCACTTGCTTTACTCTCTTATTCCTTGTTTTAATTTGTATCAAACTGAAACATTATTTCAAGATTTATAATTGTGACAAGCAAAATCATTTAGCGCATAAGTGACGGTTTGTGAGAGAACCTGACGTCAATCTTTGATTTCGTTGGTTTGGTATTGATCAATATCTAGAATGACGTGAGATGTTTTGTGGACTGGTTTAGCTTAATCTAATGCCAAATAAAATGAAGTTAAAAGTTGACGAAGAACTTTTGTGAAGTACTTGCATTAACAATTTTACTGCGCTTGAAGGACTTTTTGTTTTAGAAATTAGCCGATATCATCTAACTGGAAAAGGCTGTGATTACCGACTTCTACTTCACAAGTCAACTAAAATATAATTTAGACGTAATATCTGCCTTCCTAAATGATACATGAGGTATATATCACATAGTTATCGAGTATTAAAGTTTGTGAATTTAAATGAAAGACATTAACACGAATGATTATAAAGAAAAAAATAGCAGAAATACTCAACTCCAAGAAAAAATAAAAACGGAAAGTCCTTTGTGTAATCCACTTTTTTCTTTATAAGAAAATGGTCGTACCAAGTCATGGTTATGACAGATGTTATAAATTTGTGTCATGTACTTGAGTCTATAATTTTGCTCAGGAGCTTTTCGTTTCAGAGTTTCCTCCGGTTCGGTGTTTATTTTATTTCAAATGGCGAAATCAAACGTTCCAACACATCAAATGAAAGGAAATTATTTGTCATAGTGGTGACTTGGAACATGCATATCCTTTCGTAGAAAATAGTGAATTACACCGAGTTTTATAGAAACTGAAGCTAAACTTCTCTTAAAGTGCCTACGTAAGACAGCTACCAATATACACTGCCTTCATTGTTATCAAGCATCATGTATTATATACAACATAAATCATACTTTCTTTTTAGGCCTAGTTGAACTCTTGGTTATTGTTTTGTTTTCAGAGCATTTCCTTTTTTTATAGTTGTCTCGTCTATAAATTTTCTACTTTTCACAGATAAGGTTTGTCAATGATATCAATTGTTGAAATTGAATAGGATGATTTTATTGATTTGTGTTATTTATTTCAACGTGTTATAAGTGTTTTCAAATTAGAAAAATAATGAGTTTTGTCGTTCATATGTGTAGACATTGAATAAATGTTTGATATATGTATACCATTAAACTGTTCACATCCGTTAACCAACTATTCGTATGAATTTGATATACTATGCCATCACATGTTTTTATATCCGCTTTTTTTTGTATCAAATATGACATTTGCTTTACCATTTCGCTCTTCAAAAGTCCGAAAAATTTAAACCTACATGTAGTTAATAAATCAATATGTATATAAAATACATGTGTACATGTATCACATAAATACAAACCGTTCAAATATAAATCAGGTCTTGCCATACATTTTTTTAAATATTAAATCCGATTAATTTTAAGAGGTGCAATAAGCAAATAATTATATAATTATACATCTGAAATCATGTAAAAAAGCAGAAACATGTACAATGTTTTTTGGTAAAATTTACCTATATATTGCATGATGAAATTTTATTAACTTGTTCATGTAATTTCGTATATGTAACACCAAGCTGTGCCAATCACGCTGAATATATATACTAGTATCGAATCATGCTCATCGTCAGAATATCAAAAACCGTCAAATAAATAGTTGAAATCAAACATTTGTCAAAGTTAATAAACAGACATGAAGTTATTCGGAATCTTAGTCCTTGTTACTCTGTTAATGGTAGCAACATTTACAATTCCAATTGGTAAGTAAAGTTAAAGCATACTAGTTTCCTCTCGGTACTTTTCATCGACAGAATGTGTATCAAAACATATGTTTAGATAAGATGAAATGACATTGGCATTTTACTTGTGGTTTATTTTACAATGAATGTAAGTTTGTTGCCTGCAGTATTGATACATTGAAAAAATAAATTAGCGAATAGTATACGCCGAAGTTTAATATCATAACACTTTAAACAAAGCATGCTTTTTAAATTTCTTTTCGTTGAGACTTGGGGTTTTTCCCCTGTGATACTATTCATAAGTTCAAGAGTAGTTGTATAACACGTTCTTGTTTTGGTTATAAATATAGATGGATAAAATATGCTCGTGAAATACTTTGGCGGTTTAAAAGGTGGGGTCCCGTTATATTATATAAAGAAAATTTGCGGGTGTCATTTATCGAAAGTGCTCGCTCACAGTAACTACGACAGTTTTTTCAGTTTATTGTGTCATAAGAATGTGTACATATATTTGATAATGAGTTGTTTAATTTCAGTCCATTTAAATGTATTGGACAAATGTGTTTGTATTTATAATATGTTGGTTTATAATGTTATTAAACATTGCTTACTAGAAAAGAAAAACGAAGTTACTGCGAGCAACTAAACCTATATCTAGAGTTTTGTTTTATTTATTATAACAAGGATTTAGTTAAGAAATGTTTTAAATCCGGACGAACATGGCGAGGGAGAATTTAAGTATATACAAACATACATAATTAGGACAAAAGGTGGCATGAATTTTGTATATGTTTAAAGGGTGTTATTATTGTTAATTTTTTATACATTGTGACTTTTATGGAGAGTTGGCTCATTGGAATTTATAACACATATCTTATTTGTTTTGTTGTTCTAGATAATTTTTGGTTTTTGACCGAAGGCTATTTGAAAACACATCAAACGAATGGAGAACAACTACCATTTTCATGACTTGTCATGCATCTTGTCATGCGATTAAATACTGTAAGCTATCTGTAGCATGCGGTATTGTATCAACTCTGGTAATGGACGTTCATGTAGATTCATTAGTCAATAAAAATATTATATTCACAGATGCATTTCGAAAATATAGGAAAGGGTATAAAGGGTATAAAGGAAGTCATTCTAGTGGAAGCCATTCTAGTGGAGGCCATTCCGGCGGAGGGGTAAGTTGGATTTTTCCGCATACACATACATATTTTCGATTAAAGCGGATGTATTCTAATCTGTAGCTGGTTGATTTAAAATAAATTGATAAAATATTATAAACCATTCTTATTATACTTAAATTCTTAATACAAATGGAATTTAAGTACAGTTCCATATCACACGTAATACCCGTAAATGAGACAAGTTCCTCATATCACAACGCTAATTGTCATTGCAAAGCATTACAAATAAAGGCAACAGTATTATACCGATGTTTAAAAGTCATATATCGATTGAGAGAAAAAAATCTAAGTAACAAACTTAAACTGAGGGACACATCAACTATAAGAGGATAAGAACGGATCAACAGAAACCTGAAGTGCAACACACACAAACATTCCCATCAATAGAAATGGACTGTTTTATAACAACTGCAATATTTCCAATGCTGAATATAAAGAATTGTGTGAACAAACTATACAGAAACCAAAAGAGATTTTCAATGAAAATGAACGAATTGTCAGTATGATACATTAACAAATACAAAACAAAACGTACGATGTCTAAGTTCATCTTTTTAACTACCAGCTTGGCGTTTACTGTTTCGTTTTTTAACCTAAAAAAATATCTGAAAAAGGGCTAATAAAAGAGGAAATAATTAAAAATAGTACTGATTAGATGAAAAAAAGGCTTGATATATAAAATTACTTTGGATGTTTCACAAATGCACACAATTCGCAGCTGTTACCGCCATATTCCTTCAATACAGCTTTATTCTATCTATTTTAAACATTACACAGAAGCAACATATCAAAACCATTTATCAAAATATTTCAAACAATCTTTTTCTGCTTAAATCAGTCATATTGTCACCAAATGCGTGAACGTGAATCGCATGGATGTACCTTACAAAATATAGCTCACTCTAGATACGATTTATCAATACATAGAGTGCAAATGACACTTTGCCAAATAAACCTTCTTTTATATTTACAGCGCAGTGGTCATGGCGGTAGATACAAAATTAACCCATACAGGCCATACAAAGGATGATATGTTAAAAACAGAAACAGCTAATGTGTTTTAAAATGATTAAAATGATAAATTGATGTTATCTTTATTATTGAAATTCATATAGTTATGAAACGTATTCTGTGGAATGTTTCTTTAAACATTGTGTTTGTTCCTTCATAAATATACTGCCTATACTTTCCAAAACTTTGTAATAGTGAAATTTGTATAGATGTGTAAAACACACTGACTCAGGTAAAACTGGATTATGCACGAATAATGGTACGTTGGCGAGTAATGTCGTAGTTTTCATATAATTTTTCTGTAAATATATCCGTAAACTATTGTTATTCAAACAGTAAAAAGGACTGTTATATAAGCAGTAGTAGACAACAATTTGGTTTATAATACGAACATGTAATTATGCACCTGGAAAAGAACAATTTCTATAATTCAGTTGAATATCTTTAAACAAATTAAAACAAATAGGCAAGTTTATGCATTCGAATAACAGTTTTCATAAGGTTTGTAGTCAGTTAACGTGGATACAGGCAATTACAGGGCACTTTACGCACTTCAAATACGAGAATATCCCAAAATATTTACTTCGTGATAAACGCTCTTCACATGACGAAAAACACAACCGCTCCAAACTTATAAAAATTTACCTTACATTAAACAAATACGATAGACAGGTCTGAACCAACAACAATCACATATTTACAGGCTTGCAAATGAAGACCGAGAACAGCTGTGTGGTTTCACACCAAACACATCACACGAAAAAAAATCAACTGTCATATTTCTGACTCGGCACAGGCATCTTCTTATGTAGAAAGTGATCTGTTATTTTGCCACTTGATGCTTATAGTCTAGGTCGTAACAAATATGCAGTTGATATGGTTTATTTATCTACGAACAAATATAAATACGTTTCTGGCATAGGTAAGAAATTTGTGAGTGGAAATATTAATTAACATTTCAAAATGCTTGCTTTTCGATTGGATTTAAAGTAATTTAGATAACATATTTATAATTATGTCTTAAATATTGTAGATGTTATAATTTTTTTTGTCTGTTGTATGTATCAGTCATTTCAAAGCAGTATGCCTTATTTTCATATGGTTAATAATATACGGGGTTTTTTCTTCTGATTTATAATCTCAAAATACAAATGTAAATTAACTCATCATAGATACCAGGACTAAATTACTTATTTATAGGACTTATATATCCTGTTAATGTGTTGTTTGTATTATCTTTCATTTTTGCTGGTGTGTTTTAAACGTAGGTTCAATCCACCATTTTTTCCATTTAACATTGCCTGTACCAGGTCAGAAATATGACAGTTTATCATTTGATTTAGCCATTTAAATAGGGACTTTCCGTGTTGAATATTCTACGAAGTTCGTTATTTTTGTAATGTTACTTTAATTATAATTTTGACATTTGAAGTCATTGGCGTTAATTCTTGAAATTCCAAAATGCAATATTTTACCACAAAATTAAGTCCATGTTGTGTTATACATAGCTTCTTTTGTTCAATCTTGCAATACACCTAGTCAGATAAATGAAGCATATCACAACATTGAATGACTCATTCTTTTATAATTGATACATATCTTACTGTACTTTTTGGAATTTTTGGTCCTCAATGCTCTTCAACTTTGTATATGTTTTGGCTTTTTCACTATTTTGATCTGAGCGTCACTGATGAGTCTTATGTAGACGAAACGCGCGTCTGGCGTATGAAATTATAATCCTGGTACTTTTGATAACTATTTACACCACTGGGTCGATGCCACTGCTGGTGGACGTTTCGTCCCCGAGGGTATCACCAGCCCAGTAGTCAGCACTTCGGTGTTGACATGAATATCAATTATATGGTCATTTTTATAACTTTTCTGTTTACAAAACTATGAACTTTTCGAAAAACTAAGGATTTTCTTACCCCAGGAGTAGATTACCTTAGCCGTATTTGGCACAACTTTTTGGAATTTTTGGTCCTCAATGCTCTTCAACTTTGTATATGTTTTGGCTTTTTCACTATTTTGATCTGAGCGTCACTGATGAGTCTTATGTAGACGAAACGCGCGTCTGGCGTATGAAATTATAATCCTGGTACTTTTGATAACTATTTACACCACTGGGTCGATGCCACTGCTGGTGAACGTTTCGTCCCCGAGGGTATCACCAGCCCAGTAGTCAGCACTTCGGTGTTGACATGAATATCAATTATATGGTCATTTTTATAAATTTTCTGTTTACAAAACTTTGAACTTTTCGAAAAACTAAGGATTTTCTTACTCCAGGAGTAGATTACCTTAGCCGTATTTGGCACAACTTGTTGGAATTTTTGGTCCTCAATGCTCTTCAACTTTGTATATGTTTTGGCTTTTTCACTATTTTGATCTGAGCGTCACTGATGAGTCTTATGTAGACGAAACGCGCGTCTGGCGTATGAAATTATAATCCTGGTACTTTTGATAACTATTTACACCACTGGGTCGATGCCACTGCTGGTGGACGTTTCGTCCCCGAGGGTATCACCAGCCCAGTAGTCAGCACTTCGGTGTTGACATGAATATCAATTATATGGTCATTTTTATAAATTTTCTGTTTACAAAACTTTGAACTTTTCGAAAAACTAAGGATTTTATTACCCCAGGAGTAGATTACCTTAGCCGTATTTGGCACAACTTTTTGGAATTTTTGGTCCTCAATGCTCTTCAACTTTGTATATGTTTTGGCTTTTTCACTATTTTGATCTGAGCGTCACTGATGAGTTTTATGTAGACGAAACGCGCGTCTGGCGTATGAAATTATAATCCTGGTACTTTTGATAACTATTTACACCACTGGGTCGATGCCACTGCTGGTGGACGTTTCGTCCCCGAGGGTATCACCAGCCCAGTAGTCAGCACTTCGGTGTTGACATGAATATCAATTATATGGTCATTTTTATAAATTTTCTGTTTACAAAACTTTGAACTTTTCGAAAAACTAAGGATTTTATTACCCCAGGAGTAGATTACCTTAGCCGTATTTGGCACAACTTTTTGGAATTTTTGGTCCTCAATGCTCTTCAACTTTGTATATGTTTTGGCTTTTTCACTATTTTGATCTGAGCGTCACTGATGAGTCTTATGTAGACGAAACGCGCGTCTGGCGTATGAAATTATAATCCTGGTACTTTTGATAACTATAATCAGACATTATTAAAAATATTCTCGAAGGTACAAGGAGTACAGGTCATAGTGGGAAAAATAAGGAACTTAAACATTTTTTTCCGGATTGATTTCAGAAGATAAACGATAGTGATTTTTATATTCCTACAACATGTTTTCAACGATTCATTTGAGCTTGTGTCTTTGATTCATGGCTTATTCTTGAATTGTCAAATTTGCGCCGATCTGATTTCAGTTTTTTCGGTGAAAAGAAAGCCGATTGTTTTAAAGTTATAACTTTAATTACGGTAGAGAAATACAAAAGAAAATGTTGTATAATTGCCAAAGAGACAACTATTCACAAATAGACCAAATAACATATGAATTAACAACTATAGGTCGCCGTATGGCCTTCAACAATGAGCAAATCCCATACCGCATAGTCAACTATAAAAGGCCCCGAAATGACTGTTTAACAATTCAAACGAGAAAAATGGCGGCATAATCTATGTACAAAAAATGCTCCTGACTTGGAACAGGCACATACATTGTGTACGTACAGAATATGGCGGGGTAGAACATCTAAGTGGGATCTTAGCCAGGTCGTAGTCTTATTTGCTAGATTTCAAAGAATTTGACAATTTATGTCTATGTTTTAACATTTTTTTGAATTTTGAATATCATTTTTTTTTTATTCAAATTTAGATCCCGTTCTTTAGTTTTAACAGCGGCTATCCACTAACATGTAATTTACTATTTATTTCATTTTGTGATCATCTTATACATAGTTCAGACTTTTCTTTTGTTAGTTATCCACTGTGTCTTTTAGTGTATTTTGTTATACGTTTTCACTTAAACTTGCAAAAAAATTGGCCTAATCATAATCACAATCGAGATTTCAGTAACAAAAATAAAATAATGTATCATTTATTCATTTTAAAAACGCAGAAAAGAATCAACATCAACCTCTATACTGGTAACTTCCACCAGATCCTCCATGGGAACCACCATATTTACCACCATATTTACCGCCATATTTACTACCATATTTGCCACCATATTTACCACCATATTTACCACCATATTTACCGCCGTATTTACCGCCATATTTGCCACCATATTTACCACCATGACCACTGTTCTGTAAAACCATTGAGATCCAATTATGAAAGAGATCATTGCAGTAAATGTATTGATCTTGCTTTAGTGTATGATTAGCTTCAACACGTTTAATGATATTATGTGATGTTTGTTCGAGCAGGGTACACTCAAGCGCACAAAATTGCATTGTCACTAGTTTCTAATACTACGATGTATTACAGTATTTTGTTAAAGTTTGAATTGTATTGTGTTTGTTTTATTATTTATGAGTCAATACTGAAACTAAGCGAATGTTAAGATTTTGAATCTCAAACTGTTTATGTTAATGAGATATGGAAGACACATAGACATAAACATAGACTTATAGGTTGGTTGATAATTTTCGAAAATATAAGGCCTAAATTTTCTTATGTAGTAGGTTCTGCAATGATGAGAAACTGCAGAATTCTGCCAAATATACATACAAATTGCGTAGTTTTTTTAACTAATCTTACACATCAGTTGTGTTCTACTCACACGTACACGTAGTCCCTCATATTTATTCTGAAATTAGCTAGTCGAAGTTATTGAATTTAACGAACCTTATACGAAAGAAGTTATTATTGAATTACCTTTTCTGTTTCAATTTGTTTCTTTGATACAAGGCTTATATTTGTAACGCAATACAAACGTGCATCTACATAACATTTATTAGTGAATTCCTGTCAGATCAAACTGAATATTGTATGAGTTCATGTTATTTGATCAATAGTACAAAGTTTGATTTAAAAATTCTTACTTTTTTCACAAATAATGTAACCTTTACAATACTAACATGGCGCTTTGTTTAAAACTAAAAGAAATAAATTCACACTCATTCGTTATTATTTCGAAGTGAAGCTTTGGTACATAATTCATGCACGTCTAAACATGGTTAAACGGATTCAGAAAATAGCAGTTTCTATTTTTATCAGGATGGATTTGTTACAATTGAACTCTTGTTAACTCAATGAGTTACCGAAATCAAAATATGACCGACCGGCTCATTTCTAAACATACAAGATCAATGTCCAAGGCACTTCCATATTCTTTTAACTGACCAGTTAGAATACGTCATGTTTTGTAAGTTTTCCTATTTGTTATCAATCTAAGTTGTTGCATAAATGTGTTGATCTCTAAAACTAGTTCTCACAATCAATTATTACCTTTTGAAATGAATAATTGGCGTTAAACAATGCCAATATGTCTTAAATGTGGTTTATTTGATACATATGTATACTACCATCTCAAGCTGATTGCAGATCTTTGTTTGTATTTACAACATAAAATGTAGCAATTTGTCTCCACCCGGACTAATGTGTATGATTTTTTTTTATTAATTCGGGGCATCACTAGCAAAATAAAATTTATAACCCCGCTTCGAAATATATGTTTTACAGTTATTGGTTTACGTTTTGGTATTTTTGTTATTTTACTTTTTTATATTTTTATTCAAAATTAACCAGTCATACAAAATCCATATTAATTATATTTTGTTTACATGTCTGTAGATATGATATGCATGTGCATTCAGGACAATGAACAAATTTTTTTTCTTAATTCCTATATATATATAAATGATAAAAAATTTAACTCACTCCTCCACCAGAATTTCCTCCTTTACTTTTACTCCTTCTGTTATATATTCGATAGGCATCTGAAATTATCAAAATAATGAGTAATGTATTCATTTATATCTCCGGGTTACAATTACGCCGTCAAGCAAGTAAACATATGACTTTTACATATACATGTCAAGTTTAGATTAAAACGAACCAAACCAAAGAATGCGATTGACATATTTAAATTAAGACGACAATATAGTTTATCGATGCTCAATCATAAGTCCATAAGGAGATGACAATTAATTGTTTGCAATTTGGTCTGGTTGTTGGGTTTAGACATGTTCCCCATTTCCATTTCAAATTTTATCAACTGACGAAAACTGAGGGAATTGCATATAATACAATGGGAGCTATGCTAGTTGTGTCAATAGGGTATTAACTCTTGATGTGCCTTCCTCATTAATACGCATTATACAAATTCACTCGCAGTTGAAATGTCAAAATCAATCAAAGAACACAATCGGTAAAATTTCAGACCACAAATACTTGTCAATAGTGAATTTCAATTCCGACACATGGTATCAGTCCTTTTCTACTTACCAACTGGCATTGTAACTGAAGCCATCATCAACAGAGAAACAAGGACTACTATTCCGAATAACTTCATGTCTGTAATATTTCTGTTTACCACTTCACTTTGACGTTTTTTTCGGGATGCTGACGATACTCAAGATTCAGTTCAATTTTATATAGTGTTTTGTGCCCGAAGCAGCTGTTTGCTACAAATATGATAGAACAATTACTTTATATTGTTACAACATGTTTGACAACATTTCTCAAAAATGTCAAATACCCACAGCAGTGAAAGACAATGAAAAAGCTACAATAAGTATTGTGCCAGTATTAACATATATCCAAATAACACGGATTTAGATACATTGATATGTAACACTTACATTACGATGAGATTAAAAATTGATCTGCTTAACATATAAAAAAGTATGTTACCAGAACTATTTATTTATTTTTTATGAATTGTGTTATGTATATTTCTATTTCTATATCAATTGATAAATTGCAACTTTCAAAAATTATAAACCAAATGGTTGATCTGCCTTTCAAATTGTTTATCAAGTTCAAGTATGTTTTGTTCTAATTATATTGTCCTACGATATTAATATACAATATACAATGATATAAATAAAAACCTCTAATTTCTTATTAAAGGGTTAGTCAATATGTTGAACCAATCTATCACTTGGAACTTAAATTAAAAAGTGAAATTACAAAAATACAAAACTCTGAGGAAAATTAAACACAGAAAGTCCCTAATTGAATGGCAAAATCAATAGTGATTTTTAACAACTATCGTTCAGATTTGTTTAAATTATATTTTGAAGAATAATGTAATTGTACAAAGATTTTAAAGTCTAAAGATATATAGCAAATTTGTTTCTGTTCAGGGACAAAATATGTACACTTCCAGACATACATTGTACAGGTATTTGTAATTTTATACATAAAGAGCAAGTCAGTTCGCAAAAATGTGTTTATGGAAGTTTTGTTTTAGTAGACAATCATTATGTTAAAATATTAAGTGTAATTTAGCTTGCTATCAGCAAGTGCTCTATTTTTTTCTGGTACAAAAATTGGTAGTTATTAAAAAATCCTATTGACATAAAATTTGCATATACAACTAGATACAAATGAGTAACATGTGTCAAAAATATTCTACATCGTTCGCAAGTTTTAAACGTTAACTGAAGCAAATAAGACGAAGCCCTTGTACAAATTGTTTTTATCCGCTTACATAGTAGATGGAAACATTTTTTGATACTTGTAACAGAGACACTTCCAAGGTTACATTGTTAGGAAGTACCTCATTTTGATTTCTATTCCGGATGTTTATTTATGTTTCTCTATATACAAATATTTCATATTGAATTATTTCCTGTTTTTTATCTAATAAATTATATATGATTTTTTTGATTTTTCTCGAGTGTTTTTATTTAATTTCCTTTTCAAAATAAATATGGAATGGATAATTATCAATAGCATGACTTATTTACTTTGTTTTGTTTTCAGTGTCAAGCAAGTGAAAGGTCTTCCATATGGAGTTTGTAAAGTGCACAAAAGGTTGGTTATGTTCGATAAGTGCTAGAAATGTAATTTTGAAATGATAAAATATCAGTTCTTGAACATGCAAACAATCGACTATTGATAATATGAATATGAATACTAGGGGATAAGAAGAAACCATATTGTGACTCTCCTTTATTTCCGAATATTTAATTGTAAAGTATAAATTAAGGTTTATCAAATGATATTTTAAGTTTAAATTCGTCCTGTTGGTTGATATAATCAATCAAGCGTTTGATTCTGTCATGATTTTTTTTTAATAATCCACTTTTTGAAGTAACCTAGCTGCTCGGTATTTCTATAAATTCTTTTTAGATGTTCAAGTTGAAATGTATCTTCTCTTTCCTTGTTTTTATTCTGCTCAAGTTAAGTTTTATTCTTACAAAAAAGCAAACATCATGTATGCAATTGTTTGCACCTATATTAGCTAAGTCAGGAATCTGATGTTCAGTAGTTTCATAAGTGTTTCTCGTTTCCCGTTTTTTTTTATATAAATCAGATCGTCGGTTTGTCCCGTTTGAATGGTTCTACACTAGTAATTGTTGGGGCCCTTTATAGCTTGTTGGTCGTTGTGAGACAATGCATTGTTTTGAAGACCGTACTCTGACCTATAATAGTTTAATTTAAAGAGTTGTGACTTGGATGGAGAGTTGTCATATTTTTCAGTTTTCGTCTGACGATAGTCAAAACACGACCAAATACGTCAAATGTTATTCAAAACTCATCGAGCAGTCGAACAGTTATTGACAACGCCTTAGTAACAAAAAAGAAACAACAAAAAAACTAACAATCGATTAAAAAAACACTTTGTCATTTGGTTTGTTGTAAATCATACAACACCTTCATTTTTATATGAGCAACATAAAACCCACAAAACGAAAACATATTATCACATAGCTCAACATTTTCACCGTCAAACGAATTGTTCAATCATGGTGAGGTATTATGTTTGAAAGGCGATGGTCAGATTATCAACTCTCCAAATGTCATAGAAATTGATAATAGGTCATCTTAAGGCTTTCAACAATGACCAAAATTAAGCTAACAACCTGGTCAGCTATAAAAGGCCCTAAAATGACAAATGTAAATCAAATTCAAACGAGAAAAATAACGGCCCGATCTTAGTACAAAAGAATGAATGAAAACAAAACATTTTACAGCATTGAACGACAACCACCGCATTACAGGCTACGTGTACGTACAGACTTGGGACATTAACATACATGTACCAATGTTGCGGGGTTAAACAAGTTTGAAGACACTAACCCTTCCTCTAATCATGGACAGTGGTGCAACACCACAAAACTTTAATTACTTTTCAAAACAATAAACGAATAACAAATGTGAGAAATAGCGAAACACGACAACTGTTCAACTACCGGCTCCGGACTTGAGACAGGCAGATATACTATGTGGCTGGGTTAAACTAGTTTGAAGACACGAACGATAACGCTAACCTGTGATAGTGGTGTAAAATAAAACATAAGAATTAAACATAAAAATCAGTTTGAAAGAGCTCAACTAAAAAAAACATGCATCCAAGACTAAAATATCAATCTGTACACATTCAACATCATATGGATTTAGTGTAACGACTTTCTTAAAAGTAAGAGAAAAACATAACCTTCTGCAATGCAAAGATACAGGAGTTTTCTGATAACAGAATCAATATTAAAACCAATAAAAACATTTTTAAAGACTTGAAACAAGCCAATTAGTGGCCCTTCATAGCGTTGTTGCAAGAGTTCTTAACGTACAGAGAGGTAGCATACTCTCAACATGTTGAATCGAATTAAACGTACCCATTCAGACTGGACATAACAACTTATTCGTCCATCTAGCAAAACTAAACGGGCTCCCAACATTGGCAAGGGCGTTACTTTCGGTTGAAAGAACACAAAGGGTGTCTAACTTTGTTTGTCGTTGCTTTGCTTTGCTTTCGAGCCGATTGACATTTCATTTGCTCTAAAATAGAATGCAGACAAATGGCCTACAAATGAAAAAAAATATATGGAAATGAAGACCCACTACCCCCATAAAAAAAAATGCAACCCTCTTTCATATTTTCTTTTGGTATTATGTATTAATGAACGTCATACAACTTTAATATGAGTTCTATTGTTTTAGACGAAACAGAAAAGACAAATCCTCCTATAGATGGTAATACAGACGATCAGGTTGTCGGTGTGTTTATTTAGTGTCAATGTAGTAATGATAAGAAACTTGAATCAATGTTTTGATTAACATATCAATACATTGGCAAAGTTCTTGGTGTCGCTTATTTGCAAATTTAACAAATTATGAGATGCGATTTGGTATTATAATTGTATAAACAAGAATGACAAAAACAACACAATATCTACCACATCTACGTTATACCATTAAACCTAGTGATTCGTAGATAATATCAGATCACCACTGCTAAGTTTGCACATGTCAATACATCGTAAGACTGCTAACTGGTCAAATGTTTGATTTAATCAAAATTGTTTCTTACTTAAAACTAAAAAAAAATTAGCTCAAAACTAAACAACAAATAACTCAAAAATAAACAACACCCAACCGTTGTTTTCTTATAATGTCTTTGTTTTCTCTCAATTGATTTTTAAACAGCGGTATATTACTGTTGCCTTTATTTTATACTTTGTGACTGATCTATACATGAATAGGAAAAATAACTGATAGATGAATCAGGAATATATATGAACAGATTAGTTTAAAGATCTAAGAAAATACCCGTGATTTGGAAAAAAATGAGACATCTTCTCTGTCTAATATTCATCATAACAAATAGTAAAAAACGGCTATATCTACACCTAACAAACTACTAACCTAGTATGTAGTTGGGAAAATTGAAGACATGGCATCCACTTGAATAAAAGAAAATCAAATGCATTATGGGTTAAGAAGATAAAAAAAATATTTTGGGGGGATTCTGAAGGGCATTTTTTTTTCGTTCCTGCAAACGGTGTAAAAATAAAAATTAACAAACCCCTGAATTGCATTTGATACTGTCCACTCAATAACATCCTTTAACTCACTACACCTATAGGTCTATTTCCTGTTTATTGTTCATGCCAATCCAGTTGGCTTCACCTTGTGCTTAAAACTTCATAAAACATGGCCAAGTATTGTCTAACCTATAATTAAGTTCACTAAACAATGTTTTATTATAAGCATATTAAATATCAATCAATACTTTCTAAAAATGGTTGATATTTATTTATCAGATATAGCAAAAAGCACTCCAGGTCTTAAAAACAAAAAAGATTGCGATGTTGATATTTGTGAGTATGACTATTTATTCTACCAGCATACATGAAAAATCTATTTGTTACATAATGTAAAAGTAATGAAAAAAAAAATATAAAAATATCAACAAGACATAGAACGACTGAAATCGTCAGAAAAATGATAGATTTCCATTTTTGAACCTTTGTCATTGAAGGTGAACCCATTTGTAATTGGGTCTTTATATAAACCAGAATTATGTTCAGCGATCTCAAGTTAATATTTCTCTGTGAATGGGTTTATTAAAAATATATCGTGTTTTTCACATGTCAATGTATGATATTTATTCAATTATTAAAAATGTTTGCTCGCTTACAAGTATAACAGTGAGCTGTTTACAATGTTTTTGTTAAAAATATTTCTCATAGAAAAACGTAAATATCAACGATTTTAAACTTGTACAAAAATTTTGTATATTAACCCTATCTTTACTTTTGGTATTTCTCAGAATTCAATGTTCGCCACTACCATTCATACATGCGTTTTTATTATCGTCTGGAAACACTCACAAGTTATTTTTCAACATAACGATCATATCTTGGTACTAGTTCGTAAACAAAACAAAATATACATGAATATTTTATAACTAAAAGAATATATGAATGTATGACTGTATGTAATCATACCTGATATTTGACAGAAAATAGCAATATTATTATGGAGATTGGGGAATAATATTTTTTTTATTTAACTTTTTTTATCAACTTTTAGCAATAACATTGCGGGAACTTGTACTTATTTCCATCATTGTACTGCTAAGTCTGTTCATTTTATTTGGACTATTACATAAGTATCGAAAAAGACGAAAGAAGGTTTTACTAAATCAACAGAAAGATAATGAATTAAATACAAATGAAAACAGTCGAGGAAACCAACAAGATGGAGAGAGAAATGACGGTGTTTACAACGAAATAGACGAATCAGCTATGAACACTTTGACTTCCAGACATCTATTTCGTCACTCGTACTTCGAAATAGCAGAAAGTCTTGGTAGCACAGTTCATACCAAAAGTAGTAACACACCAAGTAGTACTAGTTTAAAACGATGTAGCTCCCAATACCAATCATTACGGCAAACAAGTCATCGAAATCAATCGAATAGTGCAGAAGAAAGTACCAAGGACCTAAACAGTACGGTTAAAGGCTCCAGTGACCAACAGAGTGAGGTAAAAAGTGAATATTCAGATGGATACTTACGACCAATGCCTTTTGCACAGTCAATGAAAGTAGCGTTTGCACGTAAAGGAACCTCGTTATCAAAGCTTGACAAAGTTACAGGAATACAAAATGAGGAATATATGACCAAGAAATCTACCTATGATGAAATCGGTAGACCAATGAACTATAATACACTAAATTTAAAAGATGTCAGAAGCCCAACGACGGAGATTGGTGTCGTAGATAATCCGGTATACAATGAGACAGTAAACTTGTATCCAAAAGACGTTAGACGGTTTTCAAAGAGAAAAACTATATAATGGGCGACAGAGAAGGAAAATAACAGGATAAGTTAAACCTGATTTCAGAAAAAAAAATATGTTAAATGTCATTATATTTCAATCTTTCAATTTTGATTTTATGATCTTCTACACGAATTGTAATTAATTATGACTCTTTATCCGATTTATGTCCGTATTATTAAACGTGTTCTAGATGTTAAGTTGTATGTAATAACTATTTGCATATTAAAATTACAGTAAAAGAGGGACGAAAGATACCAGAGGGACAGTCGAAATCATAAATCGAAAATAAACTGAAAACACCATGGCTAAAAACAAAAAAGACAAACAATAGCACACATGACACAACATAGAAAACTAAAGAATGAGCAACACGAACCCCACCAAAAACTAGGGTGATCTCATGTGCTACAGAAGGTTAAGCAGATCCTGCTTCACATTTTAAATTTGAAATAAATGACTTTGTTGTTTTATTAAAGGTTGATTTTAGATACAGTGAACAACTATTTTTCCAATGAAAACGTTTTATTATTCTCCTCACAAATAACCGAAACGGTGTTTGCAAGGTGATTTTTATATCAGAAAATCCGACTTGGTATTCAATGATCTAGTCATATAACAAAATAAAAACAACTCTTTATAAATGTCATGCGCCCCGAGCACATTCGTATATTTACTTTCAACAAAAACTATATAGCAAAGCTGAATATGTGAAAGCAAAGGATGTTTAAGCACTGAAATAGTCGAAGAGCTTGTGACCAATTAGGACCAACACATAAAAAGGAACTCATGTAAGGCCTAAGTCACTTTAGCCAGTTGTTTTTCAATTGTTTTTTTTTTTCATTATTTAGACGAGCCTGTAGCTAAGTACTTGTTTAAACTGGATTACTGAAAGTTTAAGGTCTTTGATAGCAAAATAAGTTAAATGAAGCTTTATATTTATAAACATACTTGTACATAGATTCAACAATCACTTATCTTAATGTTCAAATGAATTTTTCTCATTACTTGGCGTCCATTATCCTTCATCGTCGCCCATCGTTCATTAATTTTTACACAGATGTTATTCTCTGAAATAACTAAGCCAATATGAACGAAAAGTGCGATCATGACCTTTTATTATTTTATAGTCGAGGGCAATAGGATCCCATTGGTTCATACGTTACTTCATTTGAGTACTTTTATATTGTTAAATAAAAATGGCTAAAAAAGAACCTAGTATATTGAAAGAAAATTAATGATCAAAACACAAAAATGAGAAAAGTTAGTGTGATTGCCACAGAGAGGACTATTTACCAGTTAAAATAAAGTGGTTGTAAGGCAGCAACCATTTGATTTTCTGGGGGGGGGGGGGGGGGGGGCTATAGTTTTTTGGGGAAAAAAAGGTTTTGTTTCCTGTTTTTGGTGAAAAAATTATTTGTTTTTGACCCTGAGAAAAAAAAAATGTTTGTTTCACCCTCAGCTGCTAATTTATATAATGCTTACATTGAAAGAAAAAAAAATGTTTTCGACTTGTCGCCAAAAAAATTAATTGTTCTTCGCCGAAGGCGAAAAATAGGGTGTCGAGAAAAAAATCCATAGCCCACCTCCTCCCCCCACCCAGAAAATCAAATGGTTGCTGCATACGCAATTCAGTACATATATACATAGATACACTATGCCACTGACAACCTTTAACATTGTGAAAGGCCAATACAGTACAGTTAGTCATAACAGGCCGAAGCCGGAATATACTAAGCTTTTATTAATATTTAATAAAAACAATTTTCTTTTAAAAAAACAACGAATACCATTGAACTACAACCTCGTAACTTATAACAGACACATACAAAAGACAGGGTTAAACCGTTTTGTGAGCGCTAAGCCTTCATCCAACATTAGACAATTTAGAAACAACACCCCTCAAGAACAATTAAACTGTAAAATTTCTTTCGGAATATGCATGATTTTTTATATTTTAGTTTTTAATGACTTAAAACTAGCTGTCAGTAACTACAAGTACTTTCAAGTCTGTACTGAGTGTCTTTTTGGTGTCTGGATGTTCAGGTACCCGGTCATGTCCACATTTTGTGGTTATATGTATTTAATTTTATATTTGTATCCATCTGATGAGTTAAAGTCAGGGGTCTGTAACTCAGTGGTTGTCGTTTATTGCTGGTTACATATGTGTTCATTTTTTTGTACATAGTTACTTAGTTTTACATTAATTTTGGGATTTCGAGGCTTTTTCTGGCTAACTATGTGGTTTGGGCTTTGTTCATTGTCAGTGGCCGTACGGTGATCTTAAGCTGTTGATTTCTGTGTCATTTGGTTTCTTGTGGAGAGTTGTCTCATAAGCAATCATATCACATTTTCTGGGGTTGTATTTTTTATATACAACTCAAAAGATTGATAGGGGCAGAAACTCTAGAACGCTAGAACTATGCCAATAACAACTAAAGAATAAATCATGACCCCCCAGATTTAGTTATGTATCTCTCAGTACACATTTAGTTAAATTATTCTTATTCAATAAACCCGTCTAGAAAAAAAGACGTTTACTAGTCCAAACATTTCATTTTTTTAATTGTTCAAGGTAGCGCTAGCACACCACAGTTTGATAATAAAAATAAAAATTAAACCACAAAATGTTTTATCAACTTTTATTCCATGTGTTTTAATACATTAACGTAACTGTTTGTGTTGTGCATGTGCATAAAATTATGTATATAATCAATTTCAAAAGTGAAAAGGGTGAAATATAATTCCTTTTAAGTGTAGCAATGGCAACATTCTGCATTTATTTACCATAGTTATTGCTGGGGGTTAAAATATCACATATCCTCCTAAAACTTGGATTAAACAAAATTTTAATGCCTTGGAGTGATATCTATTTAGAAACTGCTGACATTAATCTTCCTAATGATCAACTAAAAAATGGGTGTCTTTTGTCTCGTTTTTAGCTCACCGGGCCCGAAGGGCCAAGTGAGCTTTTCTCATCACTTGGCGTCCGTCGTCCGTCGTCCGTCGTCTGTCGTCCGTCGTCTGTCGTTAACTTTTACAAAAATCTTCTCCTCTGAAACTACTGGGCCAAATTTAACCAAACTTGGCCACAATCATCATTGATGTATCTAGTTTAAAATTTGTGTTTTGTTACCCGGCCAATCAACCAAGATGGCCGCCATGGCTAAAAATAGAACATAGGGATAAAATGCAGTTTTGGGCTTATAACTCAAAAACCAAAGCGTTTAGAGCAAATCTAACATGGGGGTAAAATTGTTTGTCTGGTCAAGATCTATCTGCCCTGAAATTTTGAGATGAATCAGACAACCCATTGTTGGGTTGCTGCCCCTAAATTGGTAATTTTACGGAAATTTTACTGTTTTTGGTTATTATCTTGAATATTATTATAGATGGAGATAAACTGTAAACAGCAATAATGTTCAGCAAAGTAAGATTTACAAATAAGTTAACAGGATTGAAATGGTCAGTTGACCCCTTTAGGAGTTATTATCCTTTATAGTCAATTTTTAACCTTTTTTCGTAAATCTCCATGATCTTTTACAAAAATCTTCTTCTCTGAAACTACCGGGCCAAATTAATCCAAACTTGGCCACAATCATCATTGATGTATCTAGTTTAAAATTTGTGTTTTGTTACCCGGCCAACAAACCAAGATGGCCGCCATGGCTAAAAATAGAACATAGGGGTAAAATGCAGTTTTTGGCTTATAACTCAAAAACAAAAGCGTTTAGAGCAAATCTGACATGGGTAAAATTGTTTGTCTGGTCAAGATCTATCTGCCCTGAAATTTTTAGATGAATTAGACAACCCCTTGTTGGGTTGCTGCCCCTAAATTGGTAATTTTAAGGAAATTTTACTGTTTTTGGTTATTATCTTGAATATTATTATAGATGGAGATAAACTGTAAACAGCAATAATGTTCAGCAATTTAAGACTCAAAAATAAGTCAAAATGACCAAAATGGTCAATTGACCCCCTAAGAAGATATTGTCCTTTATAATCAATTTTTAACAATTTTCATAAAATTTGTAAATTTTTACTAACATTTTCCACTGAAACTACACGGACAAGTTCATTATGGATAGAGATAATTGTAAGCAGCAAGAATGTTCAGTAAAGTAAGATGTACAAACACATCACAATCACCTAAACACAATTTTGTCATAAACTGTCTGCTTCCTTTGTTTAATTCACATATACCAAGGTGAGCGACACAGACTCTTTAGAGCCTCTAGTTTTTTTTCTCGAAAAAATTTGATTACAAAGTTCATGCGACTAAAATTTGAAAACAAAAATTACTATGATTGCAAGACCAATGTTTGGTATGGATATGAAAATGCGGACTGTCAGACAGAAAACAGAATATATTACATAAATTACATACTCTTTTTTTTAGAGTGAAATGATTTATTTCGGTTGACAAATCATAACAAGTCTGTATCTAAATCTCTCTAGCGTTGGAGCACACTCGACTAGCTGTGTTCCCTTATTGGATCATTCTTTTAAAAAACTATAATGTAGTCACATGCACAAAGAAATTATTTCAAAGTAAAAAAAAAAGAGCTAATTCCCTCACAACAGAGCCAAAATCGGGAACGTTACGTACGGTATTTCGGTTTCTTTTATCAACATGATTGAATTAAAAAAAAAAATACATACAGACTTCGTCCCCATTCACAGGTTTTGCCTGCCTCATATTATATTTACATAAAATAGAGAATGGAAATGGGGAATGTGTCAAAGAGACAACAACCCGACCAAATAAAAAACAACAGCAGAAGGTCACCAACAGGTCTTCAATGTAGCGAGAAATTCCCGCACCCGGAGGCGTCCTTCAGCTGGCCCCTAAACAAATATATACTAGTTCAGTGATAATGAACGCCATACTAATTTCCAAATTGTACACAAGAAACTAAAATTAAAATAATACAAGACTAACAAAGGCCAGAGGCTCCTGACTTGGGACAGGCGCAAAAATGCGGCGGGGTTAAACATGTTTGTGAGATCTCAACCCTCCCCCTATACCTCTAACCAATGTAGAAAAGTAAACGCATAACAATACGCACATTAAAATTCAGTTCAAGAGAAGTCCGAGTCTGATGTCAGAAGATGTAACCAAAGAAAATAAACAAAATGACAATAATACATAAATAACAACAGACTACTAGCAGTTAACTGACATGCGAGCTCCAGACTTCAATTAAACTGACTGAAAGATTATGATTTCATCATATGAACATCAGGCACAATCCTTCCCGTTAGGGGTTTAGTATCATACCATCATAACATATATGAGAAGAACATAACCCGTGTCATGCCAACAACTGTTTTTAGAATAAATGTGTTTAGTTCCGACGCAAATAAAATTGAGAATGGAAATGGGGAATGTGTCAAAGAGACAACAACCCGACCAAAATAAAAAGACACAACAGCAGAAGGTCACCAACAGGTCTTCAATGTAGCGAGAAATTCCCGCACCCGGAGGCGTCCTTCAGCTGGCCCCTAAACAAATATATACTAGTTCAGTGATAATGAACGCCATACTAATTTCCAAATTGTACACAAGAAACTAAAATTTAAATAATACAAGACTAACAAAGGCCAGAGGCTCCTGACTTGGGACAGGCGCAAAAATGCGGCGGGGTTAAACATGTTTGTGAGATCTCAACCCTCCCCCTATACCTCTAACCAGTGTAGAAAAGTAAAAGCATAACAATACGCACATTAAAATTCAGTTCAAGAGAAGTCCGAGTCTGATGTCAGAAGATGTAACCAAAGAAAATAAACAAAATGAGAATAATACATAAATAACAACAGACTACTAGCAGTTAACTGACATGCCAGCTCCAGACTTCAATTAAACTGACTGAAAGATTATGATTTCATCATATGAACATCAGGCACAATCCTTCCCGTAAGGGGTTTAGTATCATACCATTATAACATATATGAGAAGAACATAACCCGTGTCATGCCAACAAGACCTTATCAGTGACTCAATATTAACGCCAAAATATGCAATCTTTAATGACTTGACAACAGTATCGTAATTATATCCCTTCTTAATCAGTCTATTCAAAGGTTTTGTAAGTTTCTGAGGTGAATACTGACACCTTTGTGCTTTACAGAATATTTCCATAAAAAATTGGATGTGAAATACCTGAACGTATAAAAAGTCTGCATGTTGAGCTATATTTACGAATGATGTCTTTATACCGATGATAAAATTTAGTAAATGTTTTGACTAGTTTGTGATATCGAAAACCCTGGTGTAATAATTTTTCAGTAATACATAAATTTCTCTCGTTAAAATCTAAAACATTGTTACATATACGACCGAATCGTACAAGTTGAGATATATATACACCGTAAGATGGTGACAAGGGAACGTCACCATCTAAAAACGGATAATTAACAATAGGAAATGAAAAATCATCCCTTTTATCATAGATTTTAGTATTCACCTTTCCGTTAGTGATATAGATATCACGATCGAGGAAAGGGCAGTGGTCATTGTTAGTATTAGCTTTATTTAAAGTAAGTTCAGCAGGATAAATTTCATTAATATACAAACTGAAGTCGTCATTATTGAGAGCCAAAATATCATCCAAATATCTAAAAGTATTATTAAATTTGTTTATCAGATGTTGTTTTGATGGTTCTTTGCTTATTTTTGTCATAAATTGTAACTCATAACAATACAAAAAGAGGTCCGCAATAAGTGGTGCACAGTTAGTCCCCATTGGAATGCCGATAATCTGACGATATACGAAATCCCCAAAGCGAACAAAAATGTTATCTAGTAAAAGTTCAAGGGCATAAATAGTATCAAAGCATGTCCAATTAACATAGTTTTTTTGTTTATTGCTACTAAAAAATGACCTAAAAGAGTTTGAACATATATATTCACATTCTGATTTTTTTAATGCCCATTTAATAAGGTGTGTGAATTTTTTCTTAATGAGAATGTGAGGCAATGTGGTATACAGGGTAGAAAAATCAAAACTTTGAACAGATTCAAAATCACCAATATAAGCATGCAATTTATCAAGTACTTCCAACGAGTTCTTGACACTCCAAAAGTAATTTATTCCACTATTTTCGAAGGCCTTATTTGAACAATTTATTATAAGGTTTTTAATTGTACCAAGTGTGCTGGTAAGAAGAATAGACAATTTAGTAGTTGAACAATGGCTTGAAGACGAAATAAATCTATATTTGTAAGAGGTTTTGTGTAGCTTCGGAAGCCAATACATAGTTGGGACTTTCATTGTATTTGGCTCTGCCTGTAAAGCGGTGGCTAAAAGTTTATGTTTGTTACAGATTTCGTTTTCTGAAAACGGAGTCAGTTGGAATGTTGGTGAATTGGTGATTTCCTTTTTCAGAACCTCAATGTAAAATTTACGTCAAACAATAATAATATTATTAGCAGCTTTATCGGCCGGGACAAAAACAAATTCCTTGGCTAGTTCTTTTAGTTTATGTTTGAATTAAAAAAAAGAGTCCAAAGATTTTTTGTCAGCTTTTTCCCGTTTTATCCATTTCATACAGTAAGTATGGAATGAGTCGTGGATGATATTACGACACTCATTCCAATTAATAATTGACGGGGGACGATATTTAGGTCCATTACTGAGGAATGATTTTAACTCTCGGTCTTGAACGATGTTAAGATCTCCTGTTATAACATGGGAAATGGGTCCATAAATATATTCGGAATTACTGCAATTACATGAAGTAGGTGTAGTTTTACTGATATTAACATCTTTACACAATTGACTATAATTAAACACAAATTTCCGGGTAGATTTCTTGTAAATATAACAAATAAGAGGTAGCTCAGTATTGTCAAAATATCCAGGAATTTGTTCTTTAACAGAATGGTCGTTAAATATACCGGCAATATTTACAAAATCAAAGCCTTTATTAACATACTTAATTTTAATAAAATGTTTTTTTATGATCTTCAGGGCGATCAATTTTTGGAAATAATTTGGAATAACAATATGCCATAATAATTTGAATAATTTCATACTTAGGACTGCTATATGAAATTTTGTTGCAATCCTCCAAAATTTTACATGTACATATTTCAAAGTTAAAAAATGTTAATGTATTTACATGCACATATTTCAAAGTTAAAAAATGTTAATGTATTTACATGCACATATTTAAAAGTTAAAAAATGTTAATGTATTTACATGCACATATTTCAAAGTTAAAAAATGTTAATGTATTTACATGCACATATTTCAAAGTTAAAAAATGTTAATATATTTACATGCACATATTTCAAAGTTAAAAAATGTTAATGTATTTACATGCACATATTTCAAAGTTAAAAAATATTAAAGTATTCACATGCACATATTTCAAAGTTTAAAAATGTTAATGTATTTACATGCACATAGAAGTTATTTCAAATGTTAAAATGTTGAAAGGAAATCCAAGGAAACGTTGCAAATGCTATTTATTTTTTATAGGAATGCTTATATTTAGTGTTGTCAAATCGTACACTTTTGTCTAACCAGTAACTCGGATAATCGTTCGACCGATTAACCGGTTAACCGGTATTTTAAATTTATGTTTTAAGGCCTTATCTATAGTATCCTACATACATGACATATAGATATAAGAAGATGTGGTATGAGTGTCAATGTGACAACCTTCCATCCAAGTCATACATTTACGTTTTTATAATACGATGAATTGAAGTTTGTCCTTTGGTATTATAAGGATTGTCTGTGATGATTCCTAGCGATGTTTGACTTTGATAATCAAATACACCGTATCAACTATAGCGTGTGTACAAGCATCTAATTGAAAAGTTAAAAAAACGTCTTTCTAGATCTCGTAGAATTTGAATGTCTGAAACCGATGATTCATTTTCTCTTGTTGTCTCCAAAAATAATGTGGATTGTTTTGATTTAAACTGATTGGACCAAAGCTTGTTACTATCAAGTATACATTGGTTATATTCACATTTGTTTGCATTTCTCAACAATTTAGTTAGCGTTTCGTTTAAAGTATGACAAAGCCTTGTAGAGTGTTGTCTTTTCGTTTGATGTGTTTGGACTTTTGGTTTTGCCTTTTGATTTTGGATTTTCCTTTTTGAATTTTCCTCGGAGTTCAGTATTTTTGTGTTTTTACTTTTTTTTTTTGCACGGCGGAGATTGTACATGCAGATGTAGGTCTACACATTATAAGAACAACAAGAATGTGTTCCAAGAACACGAATGCCCTATCCGCACTATCATTTTCTATGTTCAGTGGACCGTAAAATTTGGATTCACTCTCTAATTTGGCATTAAAATTAGAAAGATCATATCATAAGGAACATGTGTACTAAGTTTCAAATTGATTGGACTTCAACTTCAACAAACTGTAACCTGAAGCGGGACAGACGAACGGACAAACGGACGCACAAACCAGAAAAACATAATGCTCATGAATGGGGCATAAAAAAGAAATACTAATTAAAAGTAAATCGTAAAATTTAATCATGTATACCAATTATGTTTCCTTAAGATATTGCCCCGAGCAGACAAGTTCCAATTAATTTTATATTTTTGGATTAACAATAGCAATCAATTTACTGGACAATTGATATGTCAAATTAATTAACACGACACATTTTAAAGAAAACATAACAATTTAATGATTTCGATCAATACAAATTATATCAAATCTATAAAAATTGGGAAAAAAATCCGGTTTACCGGTTAGCGTTTTTGGTTTTCGGTATTCGGTCGTTCAAACGGTTAACCGTTGACAACACTACTAAATTATAACATACAAGAATCACTCACAGTACATTGGCTAATATGTAGATTTGATATTGAAAGCGATGTCTAGCTAAATAAAACCTATGGAAGGTCGGCACTGATTTAAAGTAGTGTCTCCTCCGTGACAGGATTGAAATTTAGAACTCAATATTAAATAGATTATATTAAAGGCATTGTTATTTTCAGTGTTTGGTACATTGTACTGGTTGTTTATCATTTTGCACAACAGTTCAACATGGAACAATATGAAAACAAAACACTAGAGAACATTTTTTGTCAGAAAACACTATCAATCTTCCAAACATACTATCCACACTGATCTGTGTCCACACTTGTTCCGGTTAACCAAAAATGAGTATTTGAGGAATTTTGTTTCATGATTTCTTAGTTTGCATAAGTCTAACATAGTTGAATACATACCTTTGTAGAATTCAATCATATATTATGCAAGTAGATGTTGTAACTTCGATATGAGACAAAATGATGATGACCATTTACCTAGAAACCCTATTAGTTGGGAGATATTTTGTAGTTTTTTTTCTAAAACAATCTTGTACTCGCACCGATATGCATATAAACATTTGTAATTGTATTATTTTCAAGTAGTTTTAATAAAACTTATCATTCACACTTTTGTATTTCTAAACCGTTACGACACATGGTTTAATTTGGTGTCGTAATAGGATTCCTGAAATACAATTAGAGTTTCGAAGGATAGCAGTGGAGCCATTGAAAGTTGCGGTAAGTGTCTCTTAGCTCATGTTTAATTCTTAAATGAATTACCAAGGTATTGGGGTTGTTTTCAAAGATTTTACCAAAGGGATAGGTTTGTCATATGCAGTTTGGGACACAAGCGATAGCTTTAAAAAATCTAATTCGTTCCATTAAAATTTCAGGTATGGATACGAAGTATATATAAAAAAGTATTCACTATTGATAAATATTCCAAAAGGTAGGGTAACATTAATCGCCTATCAAACAAGCTCTGGGTGCATAAGCATCCTTTTTTTTAAACGATCATAAAAGCATACCGCTGCCGGATGTATCAAGACGGAATAAGCGATCGGAAAAGACTGGTTTGACTCGATGAATCACGTTATAATCGTAGTCTCGTGAGCCTTACGGGAGTGGAAGTTTCGTAAATACATAAAAGTGTATTTAAATCTTTGAAAAACCCAATAAAATTAATAAAAAAAACAGTAAATATATATATAATAGATAATATGAAATGAAATATTATTATAATGGGTTTCTAAACCATAACGTCAACCTTTCTCTTGTATTGTTTATATTTCAACATCCCTATATACGATTGTTAAACCGCGTTATTGTTCGCTAGCTGCTGCCTGGTTGTGCCATCCTTCTTTTTTTAGGTCTATATTTTCTATCATTTATTTTTTGCCATTTATTTATCACGTTTTACCCATAATTCTCTATTCTGTAAACCCCATCAAGACCCTCATATCTTTGTACAATGCAACGATTATTTTGAATCCTTGGCGATAGTTTTTTGCATGATGAAGAGATACTATATATAATAAGAAGATGTGGCACATTGAATGTGTGTTAATGAGACAACTCTCTAAATATCCATTAGAGCGTACTGGTAACTGGTACTTTGAATACACATCTACATATTTGTTTTATTTAGAATTGTCTGCAATTTCTGTAAACACTGATCCTGAACATGCATGACATAATTGCCACTGGCCGTTAAACAATCAACAATAAAACTGCGTACACCAATTTAAATATTTTATTCAAAATTTATATTTTTTTTATTTTTCTTTTAAATTGTAATAAACAATAAGAATGTCTTTTGGCGTTTTTCAGTTGTTATCTTTTATAAATGTACCTCTTTATACATAATTTTAATTCATTAATTTTATGTAATGCAATATCCGATTAAAAAGCCGCCGGGTCAAAACGTATTGCTCAATATTACTCCTAATTATAGAAATACTCATTGTCATATTGTATATAATAACTCAGGTTAATAACAAGCATTCATATTCAATTCTCACTCGTTATTCATCTGGAGCATATAATAATCAAGGTTTGTATTTTTGTTGATTATTTTCCTTAATTATTTGTGTCCTTCTTTCTAATTTATGTAAATTGACAAAGCCTCTTTGAGCATCATATACAGAATCCCCAGAATGCTTCATTGATAGCAATAGGATGGAATTGTTACCCTGTTGGGAGAGGTGTAAACACAAGGTAATATTATATTGGTTATAGCCCGGGCAACTAATTAAGAATATGAAGATTAACTTATTGTCCATCTTGACCCCAAAAAAATTATCACAATAATAATGATGATTTTGGTTTTGATGACGTTAGCTTTACAATTTGTTCTTTAGTAATGATGACTCTTTGGTTGTTCATACAGTCACTCTCATATTGTTATTGTGATGGGTAGGAAAAGACATTGATTAAGAACGGTGTATGAAGATTAAAACATGTCTTGTTTAAACAAGAACTATCTTTAAAAAAGATATCCGACGTATTTAAATTTGAGTATATGTTTTAAACTATCATTTCGATCACCTTCAGAAGCACAATCAATGTTTGTGTTCAGTATTCTCCGTCCTCGTACATGTATCTTTCTGCTTACATTCACCAAAACCGCGCGGAAAATCTCACATGCCGCATGTGCGTTCTAAAAGTCATGTGCGTTCGAACAACAAAGTTTACATTATTATATAATTGTCCCGAATAAACAGCTGTCATGGATGCAAAGAACTATTGGAGAAACATTAATTTTAATAAAAATATAAATCTTTGTAAGATCTAGTTCAAATATTTATAGATTTGTACTTGCTTTCCATCACGATATAATTACGAGACGTTTTTTAAAACACAACCAAATCACCCACCATGACAGCACTTTGTCCAATCACAGAAAGGATATTCGAGCATGCGTATTCTGTTGCCATAGTTAAGCGTCCTTGAGTTCAAAGGGCACATGCCAAAGCTTTACCGACTACGTCGGAAAAATTAAAAGAGATATGGTATGATTACCGATGAGATAAACTGGTCTGTCATTACATCAATCGCTTCGCACCGTCAGTGTAGCGATATGTGAACACAACAGGGGTCCAGTATAGACTATGAGATAACTATCATTAAGAGTTCTAATGAAATTGATGAGAAATCGAACAATTATAATAATTTAAAACTAAATATAGACCGCTCTCTCACAGACAAAAACCGCATAAATACATGTATCAGAAAGAGGGCATCTGTGTCATTTGGTCTCTTGTAAAGAGTTTTCTAATTGGAAGTTATACCACATCTTCTTTGTTATATACACCGCACGCACTGGGACACATTCTACAGCATACACATAGCACGAAGAACAAACCCTGCAATCAAGTAAGAAAAAAGGAGATTGGTCATTTAGTTGACCTTAATTCAATGTTTTTATCATATTTATCAAATGGGGTAAAATAAAAATTTGAAACTAAAATTGATTTTTATTTTATTTTGCAGTTTAATATGACAAAAGAATTTGAAATGGAAGAGATTGAGTGCCAGCAAAGTCTTTTTCTAACAGATCTGCCTATAGAAATGATTATTCATATATTGCAATTTTTACCATTATCTTCAAAATACAGAGCATCTATGGTTTGTCATAGTATGTATAATATATTTAATGATCCAGAACTTTGGCGTCAGTACGAAGTGTTCATAGAAAGCGATAAAGATAATGAACTCATGATCAGGAAAGGAAAAAAGGAAAAGATGCTTATATCAAAGTTTGGTAAATATTTTAAAATTTTAACAATAAAAATTTATGGCCATCTTAAAGGTATGCCTGAAGATTGGCATCCAGTATTATTAAAGCTCAGTAATCAATGTTCACTTGAAAAGCTGATTTTGAAAGTTGGCACATTTTCGCCGCAATGTGAACCTTTGCGTACAAAAATACCAAGACCACCTAAAGAAGATATGCTTGTACTATTATCTCTTATTAGAAATGCTAAGAGAATAAAGCAGCTGGTTATACAATGTTGGCCATTCCTTCCAGATTATCCTGAGGACCAAGACATTATAAAGGTTATAGCCAGAAACCCAACATTTCATCGATTAGAGCATCTTAGTATCCTCTGGCCTGACTCTAGCCAGATGTTATCAGTTTACCAACCGACTCTTCCAAACAGAAGAATGGTTTTAGAATTAGTAAGCCACCTAAAGAACTTAAAAAGCTTAAGACTTAGATCGACGATGTTGTCTAATGATCTTTTGAAAGAGTTTGCACACTGCGAGCGAGTTGACAAGCTACAGTTAATGAAGATATACGTCACACATGGCAAAAGTAATCCACAACTTCACATTCCATTTATCAATCCGTCGTCATGGAAATGCCTAACCGATATCAATCCGAATTTCTCTGTGAATTGCTGGGTGATACCTCGAGTACAAGCAGCTGTCTTGAGTAATATGTTGACATTTGACTGTCCACTTTCAACAGTTGTCTTTCTTGAATGGTCCAGAGTAAATGATCTAATGCTTGAATCAATTACTTCCAAGTACAGCAAAACCTTGAAAAGGTTTGAACTGTACTGTGGATTGACAAACTATGACACCTCCTTGATAAGGATGGTAGAAGAATGTACATCACTGACACATCTAGTCATCAAATCATGCACATGGTATGGTTTACACTACAGAACAGTCATAGAATTAGCTAAATCACGGGGAAGTGGGTGGAAAACATTTCAAATTGACGAGAAAAATGTTTCGATGGTAGACCAAATCGATCATGCGGAAAATGATGAAATGGTAGCTCATCTAGAAAACAGGTTAGAAGGAATTGCAATAGATCCAGAAAACGATGACAGGAAGATGAAACGAATGGAACTGAAAGAGTCTTTAGCAGCCATACTAGGTTCAGAGTTTGTTGGCAGACGCAAATCATTAATTATCTACAGAAATAAAGACGGAGTGCAAATATGATATGAGACATGTTATTTCTTATGAGAATAAAGTCATTTATATTATTTCTATGTATTGCATTTTATGTATTGTAATAATGAATAAGTACATTTTCAGTTCAGCATTGAGATTAAATTATTTTATTATTAAGAAGCATTTACGTATGTTTTTTTAACATAAGATGTTTTTGACCAGCAGCTTTAATGTATATAGTGTCACACGAATGACAACAAAATTTACGCATTACATATCATCAGGGAATCATGTAAAATCAAATAATAATGTTTCAACATGTATCTGTGACAAGATTTATACTTTGATTGTTGGTTGCTTACTTCCAGTGGCAAGATTGATATATTGATTGTTGGTTGCTTAACGTCCAGTGGCAAGATTGATACATTGATTGTTAGTTGCTTAACGTCCAGTGGCAAGATTGATATATTGATTGTTGGTTGCTTGACGTCCAGTGGCAATATTTCATGAATGTTCAGGATGAGAGTGACAAGATTAAACAATTTCTATTTTCAGTCATATAAAATAAGAAAGTGTACGTGGTACACAAAATGAAAACAACACAAATGTCATACATCTGCTTTATAGATTTACCTACAATTGGCAATAAGACAACAATCCACCATACTGTATGATAAGCTACGATTAAAAATATTTTGCAAATTACAAAAACTTCTCCTAACTAAGGTATGTAAAGTTATATCTCTGCCTTTACAGAGCAAATGGAAAGGGCATGTTGTACTGCGGCGATACTATTTTCTTGATAAAAGCTCCACCCTTTTATGATTAAAATGGGATTGCAAAATATAGATAATTATGCATTCATAACTACTAATTTATTTTATACATCATATTCATAAAAACTAATTACAAAAAACATCCTCCTTCCGTAAGGTTTGTACAAGCAGGGATACAGTTTGTTCTACGTAGAAGTTGTGTAGTACTTAGCGTAACGTCGAGTGGCAAATATTAGGTAGGATATGTATAGTTGAGCCTGTCCGGAATAAAGTTCGGGAAATTTTGACTGCTACTAGCTGGAACAATAGGATAATTGTTTATAGAGACAGACATTTCACATTGCATCAGGCCATATACGGACCTCTTAAAGAGTTGTTGCAAGTTGTTGTTTTATTTGAAATCTTTTAGTGTGACGTCATTTTTTGCTGAACTAGTACATATTGTGTTTAAAAGTCTAGCTGAAACCCGCCTTCGGTGCAGGATTTTCTCGCTTTGTTGAATGACCATTAGTGGCCTTGACATGCGTTCTGCTCTTTAGTTGGGTTGTTGTCTCTGACACATTCCCCGTTTCTCAGTCTTCAATTTAATAGAGCATAGCACACGAAAATCCGAATCGTCTGAAACGTCCCTCTTCTGACTGGACGAGGCTGCCTACTTGTACTTCAGGCACAGCCAATCGGACTCACCATTATTGCAAAGATTTTACTGACGGTCGAAAGAAGACCAAAATTACCATATTTGTATTCCCTGATCACACGTGGGGGGGGGGGCTTAGTCGGGAACTGAAAGGTGTACGTTTGTGCGAGTAAGTTAACCGCGAGAGGGAATTTGGATGGATGGTAAGACAAATATAATACACTTATGTATTGACGAAATTCATTACGTAAGTATTTTTGATAAATTCATCACAGTTCTTAAAAAAGTTCAATCTGTCACAAAACTAAACCCATCCAAAACATTTTAGTCTGGTTGATTTTTCTCTCAGATGTCTGCATAATAATAAACATGCTTACAGTATTGCTATCTTGGTCCTGGCTCGTGATGTCCGGACAAGGGGTTAACTAATCTGTGCAATCAACTTCTCCTACAGTTTTCAACCAAGATCCATGAAACTTAACAGGGATATTATACTTAATATGAAGTTATATGCACATACTATTTTACATTTCATGTTTCAAACATTTTTTTTTATTATTATTTTCCAGAAATAGGGCTCTTTTACAAATACAACCATGTCAATCAAGTTGCATGTACATACAATACTAGACAATACACTCAACATAGTAATTTGGTAATATAATAATAGATATATGAATAAAGAGAAGTATGCCAATGAGACAACTGTCCACCTAAGTTCAATAAAGGTGGATGTAAGCATGCAATCATAGAGCATTCTTTATACGGTTTACGAACTATTCTGCGAAAACCGCCTATTTGAGTCTTTGATCTCTTTTTTGTTATAATATTTTTCTTCTTGCACGTGAATAAACTCTTTCATGTTTTTTTTAAAAGATTACGATTCATCTTCAAGCTTTTATAGAAGTTATGAGCAAATGTAATGACAGAATATTGTTTCTTTGCCTTTTTGAACGCCCTTTAGGCACTGAATGGCTTTACCGTGTCAAAGGGATCAGAGGAAGGGATCAAGAAAAGAAACGCCAATCATGTGGGATAGAAAGTACGAGAAATAGACAAAACTGGGGACAAAAAAAAACCAAAACAAATGGCAACTTCACGCTGAAACTAGTGACAAACGAGAGGCACCTACGGTCTTTTCAGAAACTGGAGCACACATTCTTAGATCTTCTTTGAAAAAAAAAACAACATGATTGTTTGAAGTATCTTGAAAGAAAAACATATAAATTATGTATAGTAGGTCTCGATTTGATTAAAAATGTCAAACCTAGCAGAAATCACATAACGCTTATTTCGTGTTTACCATATCCGATGTAGTGAAAAGAAACAAACATTGTTGAAGGCCGTACTTTAACCTATAATGGTTTAATTTTTAAATTGTTATTTGGATGGAGAGTTGTCTCATTGGCACTCACACCACATCTTCCTATATCTAATTGCAGATAATTACATTCCAGAATAGGTATTAAAAAATAAAAAAAGAAGATGTAGTATGATTGCCAATGAGACAGCTATCCACAAAAGACCAAAATGACACAGACATAAACAACTATAGGTAACCGTACGGCCTTCAACAATGAGCAAAGCCCATACCACATAGTCAGCTATAAAAGGCACCGATAAGACAATGTAAAACAATTCAAACGAGTTAACTAACGGCCTTATTTATGTAAAAAAAAAAATGAAAAACAAATATGTAACACATAAACAAACGACAACCACTGAATTACAGGTTTCTGACTTGGAACAGACACATACTTAAATAATGTGGCGGGGTTAAACATGTTAGCGGGATCCCAACCCTCCCCTAACCTGGGACAGTGGTATTACAGTACAACATAAGAACGAACTATAAAAATCAGTTGAAAAACATATATAAATACTTTTGACCGTATGAATGGTCTCATGAAGGTTCGTGTGGCTGTAGAGGTGTTACATTTAGTTATTTGAACATTTTTCATGAAAAAGCCCTAAGTTTCTTCCTCCTGAGATCTGCAAAATATACCCTAAATACCATTTAGATAGGAGGTACACGCGGTAAATGTATATGGATATACATTGTGCACATTCACGGAAAGATCTTAGAGTTTGATGTGAACGCTAAAAAAGCCATTTTAAAATTCGCCCTGAAAAAAAATGTTAAAGTAAGTTCTAGATAATAAATAAAATGATTTTATTTTGAAATAAAAATAAATGAACCTTTGCCTTAGAAAAAAAAACGATCGGACTCTGTACCATTGAAGGGAAGTAATCATCATTAACCCATTACACTAAGTTGAAAGCAATGATGTTCCAAATGCGATGTATGTATGTATTTTATATAGTATGTAAAGGAGTGAAAAATCAAACAAAAATATTTGAATAAGATTAGTGAAAGGGAAGGTACTAGAATGAACTGACTTTTCATGTACCAGTTCACATGTATTGACTATATAATTCCTTTTTATGATATCAGTGTGTATGGTCTGCAATTGAAAATATAATCCATTCAAATATAAGAAAGGATGAACAACGCTCCAGTGTTCAAAGTCAATCAAAGCGAGCGAACTTTAACTTTAGAAATTTAAAAACTGATGTAGGGTGGGTATTGATACACAATCAACAATAACATTTTTATGTATAACATTTCAATCGGAAAGTATAGCGTGCACCTCTAAGTATTAGAAATTTACTGAATAAATTGGGATTTGAATCATGATGTTTATTTTTACAAATTAAATGTAGAATAATAATTTGAAAGTATTTTAATAATTGATGATTGAAATTACATTTCAATAAAAATTGAATTGATAAATGAGTATTGTATGGCAAACTCAATTAGTCATGTGATATAGGCTGCTTCAGTAACCACCCGTAGTGTTATGAAGCAAATATGTAAATGTTATTTACATCGTTTTAATTTATGAAAGGAATGACTGTTTGTTTGTTCATCACAAACATATCTAGATAGGACCCGTTTAGAATGAGCGGTACAGATTTTATTGTGAAATGAAATTTTTTGAATTTGGATTAATTTATTTGTTTCTTTTTATTTTAATAATACAGACAGGTGAGTTTTATTGAAAATAGAATCCAAACATGTTTAACCCCGCCACATTATTTATATATGTGCCTGTCCCAAGTCAGGAGCCTGTGTATTCAGTGGTTGTCGTTTGTTTATGTGTTACATATTTGTTTTTCGTTTCTTTTTTTTTTTAAATAAATAAGGCCGTTAGTTTTCTCGTTTGAATTGTTTTACATTGTCTTATCGGGGCCTTTTATAGCTGACTATGCGGTATGGGCTTTGCTCATTGTTGAAGGCCGTACGGTGATCTATAGTTGTTAATGTCTGTGTCATTTTGGTCTTTTGTGGAAAGTTGTCTCATTGGCAATCATACCACATCTTCTTTTTTTTTTATATCAAAGTGAAAATTCAAAGTAGAACAGTAATATTCCAAGTTAATGTGTATTTAAAAATAGAATATGCAGCATGGTATGGTTACAAAATAGTGAATATTCAAAGTAGAACAGTAAAATATTGAAAACAACACGTTATTAATTTCTTGCGTCCGAAGCGCTTTTCTGGATTTACCTTCATCAGGAACGCTCAAAGCCAAACATTTGAAATCCGAAGATGTATTAGTACCGAAACCGTTGAAGAGCTGTATGTCAAAAATACCTAAAATAAATAGCCAAATTCATCTAAAGCCAACTTTGCCTGAGGGAGTTAATATTCCAGTAATATTCCAAGTTAATGTGTATTAAAAATAGAATATGCAGCATGGTATGGTTACAAAAAAGTGAAAATTCAAAGTAGAACAGTAATATTCCAAGTTAATGTGTATTAAAAATAGAATATGCAGCATGGTATGGTTACAAAAAAGTGAAAATTCAAAGTAGAACAGTAATATTCCAAGTTAATGTGTATTAAAAATAGAATATGCAGCATGGTATGGTTACAAATGAAACATCTCTCCATCAGAAACCAAATGACGTACATGGTAGTGTAATTATGACTGTTTTCATATACCTTATTATATGTATTGAAATGAAGCTATAAGTAAGTCTGCATAGTATATGATAGATATATAATTCTTCTTTTTGTAAATTTAAAGAAAGCGACCACTCTTGTATTTGCTACACTTTTGTTTGAGAGATATTTTAGTTTAAACAGTATTTATTAATGAAAAATGTCAAGACAAATATTACAATGTTACATAAAGTTCAAATATGGGATTCGGAAACAAGTTAAGAAAAACTTTTATAAACCCGTCTTCCTATAAAAAAAACAACATCTATTTAATATACAATATTACGTGCCAACAGTATATATTCATTTTATGGTAGCATCTGATACATTGAATAAATAAACACACACACACACACACGCAAAAAAAAATTAAAAAAATACAACAAATAAAATAAAGGAAACAAATAAAAAATGAGGGAAAAAAAGAAAAAAAAAAACCAAGAAGCAGTCAACTCTTATTTACTTTTCTAGACAGTCACTGGAACCAACACACACGTCCGACCATAATCAATTACACCGGGCAATCCACTCGATTTGACATCATATTTTTAAAAAAAAATATATAAAAAGTCTAAATATATAATATATATACATATATATAGATTCTTACATTGATACCAGTGGATTATCGAATTTATCCAATCGAGATAGTTAAATTATCAATTTTAAAGTCCGAGCCACCTCGGCGAGGACTTTAAAATTTATAATTTAACTATCGAGATTGGATAAATCCGATAATCCACGAGTAAATAAGTAAGAATCTGTTTCTCTAATGATTAAAAAGACATTTTCTTTTTTTTTTGTTAACCGAAAATCCCCTTCGAGTGCCTTTTACATTGCACGAAGTTGTCAATTTCATTAACACCTGTTATCATATTTTGATTCATCCAGTTAGCTAAAAAGGTCATGACCCTTAAAATCATCCAATGATATTTTGAGATCACCAGTAACCACACGTTGATTAAATTTTTTTATACAATGGGTTCGGAAAGGGATAAATTTCCATAGAATTAGAGAAACTAGATTAACTTTCAAAACGTTTTGTTTTATTTATTTATTCAGAAACTTTATGAAATATTTGCATATTGTCCTCGTCAGCTTTTAGACTATCCCTATATAAGATAATCTTCAGATTCGAACAAGAGATCGTCCCGATAGTATCCCTTCGAATTTCATTATATTTTGGACATTTGAAGAAATAATGAAAGGTAGTTTCTACTCGACCACAGGAACACAGTGCGTTCTCGATTAGATTTTTTCAAAAAGATGGTCCATTAGAACACTACTCTGGAGCCTTAGTCTTGTTAAGCATATCTGTTCTCTTCTATAGCCGAAGTGAAAATACAATCATGGTATTTTATTAATATTTTGAGATAGATATAAGTCTTAGAACCCGATTTTGATTGATTTAGACGGATGTCGTCAGGAATATTGTTCCAAAGGTTTACTACGGCTGGTAGAAATGACTTTTGATAATAGCTTGTTCTGAATAATACAGTTTGTAAATTTGAAGACCCCCTAGTCCTGTGGTCGTGTATACCAAGAGATATTTTGGTTACCTGAATTCGATTCAATTGATACACAAGTATGACTGTTCAATCAGAGCAGACAATCTTTCACAATGATAATTCTTTCTGATGTGAACCAGTCCCAACTCATCAACTATTTAGTTACAAATGAGTGCCTTATTTATAAATAAGTTTTAAATAATAGAAAGCATTAAAAGGCCGATCACAAATGAGGTAAAACAGGTCAACAGAAAACCGACAATCAAACCAACAACTTATCACTGCACAACAACAAAATATTTTAGCAACTGTTACATGAACACCACCTTAAACCATTCAGATAAAACCAAGTGCATTCGTTTACCGCCAATCAGTTCATAGATTTTAATGTTTTATTTGTCTTTCCGACCGTTAACTTTGTTATCGACCCGGAATATAATGAAAAGATCGTTCCCTTGCCTTGAAAGGACAGCATTATCAACGAGATATTTGACAAGACATTGAATAACTTCATAATGATAAAGTCATATGGTGATTTCCATATCAATGTGTAGATATTAAGTTATTTTCATGATTTTTATAATTGTGTTTTGTCGATCGTAACATCATTAAAATTGAGAATGGAAATGGGAAATATTTCAAAGAGACAACAACCCAACCAAAGAGCATAATATAACAATCAAAGACCACCAAAGGGTCTGCAACGAAGCGAGAAGGCTGTCCCTGAATAACAAACATATATAGTAGTTACCTTAGACGTCATACTAAACTCCTAAACAATAAAGTACATGTAGTTCTTCCATGGACAATGTCTTTGGTCCTTCTAAAATAAAGGAACACAAATTACTCGATATTTTCCATATTTGTTTCAATACTTATTGATATTTTCAGATGCACAGTGTACGTTTCCTACTGACTTAAGAGGTTCTTGGATTAGTGCTGATCGTGGAACATTAACGTTTACAACTAATACACTTTCTGGCTATACCATAGAGCTGTCTGCCTCATATAACTCTGTTGATTTTGAGTGTAAAACTCTTATCAATGATCAGTATTATTTAAGGTAACATGTTTTAAAATCAACCATCAAGATTTGTTTTGGTAACAACATGATTAAAATTTCGTCAGTCAAAAGCGCTTTTTTTTCGATTTACCTTTACCAAGAACGCTCAAAGCCCAAAGATGTATACGAATTAAACAGAAATAACTGTATGATAAAAAAAAAAAGACATACGTTAAACAATCAAATCTATCTAAGGTGAACTCATAGACACGCAAAACTGCATCAACTATAAAAGATAATTGATTTCCAACATATTTTGGAGGGGAAACTCGTATGCATGTGTAGAATCCACGTTTTTAACATACCATTATAAGATTTACCCAACTTTTAAAATGTTTTTAAGTACTTCAGTTTAGTGTAGGAATTAAACTTGTATTAGTAAAAAGGTTAAGTTATTGATATCAGATGTACTTTTTTCCCATTTCAGAGGTACTGCCACTTTTGTCGTTTTTGGTACAATTCGTAGGGCACACATATGTCTGGAGTTTTACAACTTGACTTCTGAAAAATATTACTATCATGTAGCAACAAGTAAGTACTTGCGGGAAAAAAGGCAAACGGATCACGACTCTAGTTATTCTTCAGGGGGATTATGTTAGACTGATCATTATACGACCTCAAAAACATTTTGTGATCGTATAATATTATGATGTCGTCGTCGTCGTCTTAGGTGTCGTCGGAAGACACATTAGTTTCTGGACTATTACTCATCTTTAGTTTAAATAAATGGATCTCTTTTAAAATTTTGAAGAAGGTTTTTCAACAAAAAGAAGGTTTGGATTGATTTTGGGGGTGATGGTCACAGCCGTGTAGGAATTAGGATCCCAAAACGGGCCCGAATTTAACATTTTTCTAGTTTGAGGATAACATCAAATTGAGAAAGGAAATGAGAAATGTGTCAAAGCGACAACAACCCGACCATAGAGCAGACAACAGCTGTAGGACACCAATGAGTCTTTAATGTAGCGAGAAACTCTCGCACTCGCAAGCGTCCTTCAACTGGTCCATTAGAAAAAATGAATACTAGTACAGTGATAATGGACGTCATATTTAACTCCGAATTATACAAGACTAACAATTGCCAGAGGCTCCTGACTTGGGACAGGCGCAAAATTGCGGCGGGGTTAAACATGTTTATGAGATCTTAACCCTCCCCTTATACCTCTAGCCAATGTTGAAAAGTATACGCATAACAATACGCACATTAAAATTCAGTTCAAGAGAAGTCCGAGTCTGATATCACAAGATGTAGGAAAAGAAATAAATAAAATGACAATAATACAATAACTTGTATTTTGATTGCTTTGAAATTGTACCAAAATGTTAAATACCACAAGTAGAAGGTTAAATCCCACAAAATGAAGGTCGAGATAGATGTTTGTAGTTATGATGCCAACATTTTAGGAATTAAGGATCGAATGGGACCAAAAACAAGCATTTTTATAGTTTCCAGACAAGTACCTGACTGTGTGTAATGTGTGGATATATATTGTACATTGTACCACAAGGTTCCGTATGGATCTCTTTGTTCTGCAAAGTTCCATACTACAAGGAAAAGACTAGGATTGATTTTATGGGTTATTGCTACACGGATGTCAAGAAGTTTTGGGGTTTTACTACCATTGTTTTAAGAGATTCATATTTTTTTCAAAGGTTTTTGAAAAGTTTAAAGACGAAATCTTCAACTGCACAGTGTTACACAACATATTTTTAATATCTTTGGTCACATATATTTTGTGGAAAATTCTATATGAAGACAAAGTTTTTATCACAATCCAAATTCAAAAGTATCAAGCTTGAATTTTGTGTCCAAATTGATCCGGGTTCGACCTCTTCGGTCGTATCAGTATGCGCCTAGCGAAGCATTTGATTAAATTATAAGATATATGAGACCAAATCATGCATGAATGTGTTAATAAAATTTACTGTAACAAAATATTAGAAATTATTATAAATTAAGGAATGTATCTCCCTCATGCAAAGCTCTGATTCCTTTCACGGATTTGGCTATACTTTTTGGACCTTTTGGATTATAGCTCTTCGTCTTTTATATAAGCTTTGCATTTCAAATATTTTGGCCACGAGCATCACTGAAGAGACATGTATTTTCGAAATGCGCATCTGGTGCAAGAAAATTGGTACCGTTAATTTTATTACTACCACTGGGTCGATGCATCTGCTGGTGGACAATTGCCCCGAGGGTTTCACCAGCCCAGTAGCCTTTACTTCGGTACTGGCATGACAATACGGATTTTTTTGTGTTATTAAAATTTGCTGTTACAAAGTATTAGAAATTATTATAAATTAAGGAATGTATCTCCCTCATGCAAAGCTCTGATTCTTTTCACGGATTTTCATTTTTGGCTATACTTTTTGGACCTTTTGGATTATAGCTCTTCGTCTTTTATATAAGCTTTGGATTTCAAATATTTTGGCCACGAGCATCACTGAAGAGACATATATTGTCGAAATGCGCATCTGGTGCAAGATAATTGGTACCGTTAATTTTATTACTACCACTGGGTCGATGACTCTGCTGGTGGACTATAAGTCCCCGAGGGTATCACCAGCCCAGTAGCCAGTACTTCGGTACTGGCAAGAAAATACGAATTTTTTGTGTTATTAAATATTGCTGTTTCAAAATATTAGAAATTATTATAAATTAAGGAATGTATCTCCATCATGCAAAGCTCTGATTCCTTTCACGGATTTTGCTATACTTTTTGGACCTTTTGGGTTATAGCTCTTCATCTTTTATATAAGCTTTGCATTTCAAATATTTTGGCCACGAGCATCACTGAAGAGACATGTATTGTCGAAATGCGCATCTGGTGCAAGAAAATTGATACCGATAATTAATTTTATTACTACCACTGGGTCGATGCATCTGCTGGTGGACAATTAGTCCCCGCGGGTATCACCAGCCCAGTAGCCAGTACTTCGGTACTGGCATGAAAATACGGATTTTTTGTGTTACTGAAATTTGTTGTTACAAAGTATTAGAAATTATTATAAATTAAGGAATGTATCTCCCTCATGCAAAGCTCTGATTCCTTTCACGGATTTGGCTATACTTTTTGGACCTTTTGGATTATAGCTCTTCATCTTTAATATAAGCTTTGGATTTCAAATATTTTGGCCACGAGCATCAATGAAGAGACATGTATTGTCGAAATGCGCATCTGGTGCAAGAAAATTGGTACCGATAATTGTACTACTACCACTGGGTCGATGCATCTGCTGGTGGACAATTAGTCCCCGCGGGTATCACCAGCCCAGTAGCCAGTACTTCGGTACTGGCATGAAAATACGGATTTTTTGTGTTATTGAAATTTGTTGTTACAAAATATTAGAAATTATTATAAATTAAGGAATGTATCTCCCTCATGCAAAGCTCTGATTCCTTTCACGGATTTGGCTATACTTTTTGGACCTCTTGGATTATAGCTCTTCGTTTTTTATATAAGCTTTGGATTTCAAATATTTTGGCCACGAGCATCACTGAAGACTGAAGAGACATGTATTGTCGAAATGCGCATCTGGTGCAACAAAATTGGTACCGTTAATTTTATTACTACCACTGGGTCAATGACTCTGCCGGTGGACTATTAGTCCCCGAGGGTATCACCAGCCCAGTAGCCAGTACTTCGGTACTGGCATGAAAATACGGATTTTTTGTGTTATTGAAATTTGTTGTTACAAAATATTAGAAATTATTATAAATTAAGGAATGTATCTCCCTCATGCAAAGCTCTGATTCCTTTCACGGATTTGGCTATACTTTTTGGACCTCTTGGATTATAGCTCTTCGTTTTTTATATAAGCTTTGGATTTCAAATATTTTGGCCACGAGCATCACTGAAGACTGAAGAGACATGTATTGTCGAAATGCGCATCTGGTGCAACAAAATTGGTACCGTTAATTTTATTACTACCACTGGGTCAATGACTCTGCTGGTGGACTTTTAGTCCCCGAGGGTATCACCAGCCCAGTAGCCAGTACTTTGGTACTGGCAAGAAAATACGGATTTTTTGTGTTATTAAAATTTGCTGTTACACAATATTAAAAATTATTATAAAGTAAGGAATGTATCTCCCTCAAGCAAAGCTCTGATTCCTTTCACGGATTTGGCTATATTTTTTGGACCTTTTGGGTTATAGCTCTTCATCTTTTATATAAGCTTTGGATTTCAAATATTTGGCCACGAGCATCACTGAAGAGACATGTATTGTCGAAATGCGCATCTGGTGCAAGAAAATTGGTACCGTTAATTTTATGTATATACATCAATAAATTATTCTGATGACAGAGGATCACCAGTAGATAATAATACCATTTCAGAATGTATACTTTTCTTGTCAACTTTAAAAATGTTTGTGGTGTTTTTCTTATAATATAGAAATATCAATTATTATAGAAATATCAATTAGTATAGAAATACCAACTAGTATAGAAATACCAATTGGTATAGAAATACCAATTAGTATAGAAATACCAATTAGTTTAGAAATACCAATTAGTATAGAAATACCAATTAGAATATAATTTTTGTCTGTAGAATTATACCACAGTCTCTTGAAAATGAAAATTCCTGTTTGCATTTATCTAAAACGTCACATTTCTGTATGCTTCATTTACAATTATCTCTTTTTTTATTTCAGCTATAGAAAATACGAGTAAAGACAGAATTTACGTATCCGCGGATGCAGACACAGTGACACACAGCGATGTGTGTAACAGACAAATCCCTTTTGAAGTTGGAACCTATGTAATGTTAATTAAGGATGGTATGTTTTACAGAAAGCATATTTTATATTTATTGATATCAACACTGAAAAATTGTTTGTATTGAAACTGATTTGCATGATTTACATGATTTACATGATTTACATGATTTACGTTTGGAACATAGTAATAAAGTAACATAGAACATTACGGAAGAGGACCAGAGAAAACTTGTTTGTCAGAAAACACTTTCTAACACTAGTATATCTACACTGATCAGCGACCACTATTGTATTTATGATTGAAAAAAACTTACTAAAGGCGCCTCGAATTTTTCTTTTGTGAAACATTTGTGTAGAGACGACTTACTTACTTGTTTGGCAATTGGTTGTTGTACGAGTTCAAGCATTCTCATAAATATACGACCACAATGAAGTTAAATTTAAAATTAATCTTAGTAACAAACTAAATTGTACCTATGTTTACAATGTTCAGACATGCACGTTTTATTTTCTTGCCAACTTTATACAGCGCTGAAATTATATCGTACTGCCGAAAAATAAACACATATGTCGGGTATAGAACTTTGAAATTAACTTAATTTCGACTATCGTCAGTTTCAACACTTTATGTAGCAAGTAAGTAATGTGTTTACCTTTGATTTTGTTTAAACAGGTGCATCCGATGCCAGTTTAGCAGTAAAATGTCCAAGTGATATTTTAAGAAAGTTTGAAAATGTGCAGTTTAGTTCTGCTGATGGAACTGCTAACTGCTCAGGAAAATTAGACACATGTACTGACAAACTGAAAATGAATTATACATACAACTCGTGTGATAACAGTCTGACTTTTTCAGGTACGTTAACAACGGTTTTAAAGCCTTAAGGTGAGGTTACCGCAAATCCATATCCTAACTAAATATAGAAATATGCAGCGCAATATTTTTGAGAAAATAATCAAACAAGAGCTTCAAAGATCGATGCACTTTTTTTAATTTTAATGTGTGATCAATAATTAAAAAAAAATAACAACTCTCTTTCCATAGTTAAAGTCATTGATCCACAACCGAAATGGTGGAAGTTGAAATTGCAGTTTTACATTGTTATATTTTATATATTAAGTATAGAGTTAATGACAGTTAAAAACTTAAATTTTTATTTTATTTTAGCTGATGGACTCTGGCGTTGTTTATATTACATAAATTCCGGTAGCACGACTTATCTTGCCGCACTTAATATGGATGCTGCCCTTGTTAGTGGTGAGACTTACAAAATGGTTTGTTATGTAAGTTATTTTATAATGTAAGATGATTTATAGAAAAATTGACAAACTTTTGTTTAACTTTATTCTCATTTTACATGCTATTACATAGAACCGCTATCTAGACTATCAAAATCCAACGGAAACGCATATGTAAGAGAGGGACGAAAGATACCAAAGGGACAGTCAAACTCATAAATCTAAAACAAACTGAAAACGCCATGGCTAAAAATGAAAAAGACAAACAGAAAAACAATAGTACACATGACACAACATAGTAAACTAAAGAATAAACAACATGAACCCCACCAAAAACTAGGGGTGATCTCAGGTGCTCCGGAAAGGTGAGCAGATCCTGCTCCACATGTGGCACCCGTCGTGTTGCTTATGTGATTACAAATCAGGTAAAATAGTTAAATTCGGTAATTCGCATTCATGAAAGGGACGGGGATTGTAGTTACGACGTAAGAAACTTATCCGATATCATTTGTGAAACGGTTATTCCATAACGGTCAACCAACTCGTGATGGCGTCCGTAAAATTTACGAAGGGGTGATTTCAACTTCACTATTTGGAACTCTTGGTTTAATAGCTTCCTTGTGAGCAGTTACCCTCTATCAAGAAAATGGGACTTCATTCGTTTCTGCGGGGTTTATAAATATGCAGCCACGTGAGATTTGAATACGAATATTACATCCGATACCGCATGGAGAGATCGATAGTAGTCAACTTTTGTTGCGGCATTTCTGTAACTTAAATTTTAGTATTCATATTTGAGAACAAAATCGCTCAAAAGTGTAAATAAATTTTGCAGCATCATTGTGCACTCCTTTCGTCATTGCTGCAGTCTCCAGAATGTGTGTGATTTTCGTCCAAACATAGCAACTTATAGCTTGTTAAGTCATATAGCTTCTCACTTGATTCGGTTTCTGGTGAAGATAAATCCAGAAAAACGCTTCTGACGCAAACTATCTTTATTTTGTAATTATTTCATTGTCATGATTTACAACATTATCAAATGAAAAAATAAAATTGAGATCACAAACACAAGAACACGGAAAAGATGTTTTTTTTTTGTTATTCATATCATTTTACATAATATCTTATAAAATAATTTTAGTCTATGCGATGGCAAGACGATATTTTAAAGGCGACAACGCATCATGGATCTTGTTTACCCGATCAAACTGCTTCATCGGTTGTTTCACCTGGTGTATTCTTGACAATGTCGGACGTTTCAGGTATGTAAAGAGTATATGGTTAAAACATACTCCTATATTTTGTTTTGGATATACATCGTTTACGATTTCAAGTTTGCACAAAACGTATGTTTCTACTCTTCTGATCAGGATATTCTTTTCCTAAACTAGGTATGGGTTGATCAAATACCACGATCTATGCACATTAGAGACCCTTTGTAGCAAGTTTCTGTCATAGGGGTCCGTAGCGGTCCTGTTGCAAATCAAAATTTCTACTCCTCTTATTTCAACAGTGTCCTTATTTTTATGTGACGGTACAAATTATCACCTTTCATTCTGGGCGACTTATAGCTATCTATCATTTGAATTGTTAGTTTGTTCTTGTCTTCCCATGTGCAAGAAATATCAACGCACCAAATTCTGAATGGTAGACAAAATTGAAAACTGAATAATATTATACCTATATAATCGAACTAATGAAACAACCAATTAACATCAAGATGACAGCCAAAACTCTAAACATTAACAAAAACGAACAAGGAAATCGTAAAAAAATTAGTCAACTCTAGTCTAAAAACATCACAAAGAAATCTAAAGATTGTGAAGCAAAAACGGTCATCAAAACTACTGGAGCTAGACAAGTAAACTGTTCATTCTACCACACGTGGTCATAGTCATGTAGGTCATCAAAGGTATATTTGTAAAACGGATGGTTGGACTGTCACCGCTTACGACATTCAGTATGTCTGTGGTCCTCTTTCAGACATAATTCTTTTTAAATTGTCAGCCAACTGACACAATATGACGAATATGTAAAACACTAGAACATTCTTCACAATTAAGATTCTTTTGTTCACTGCAAACATCATAAGTAGCAACCCTCTGAAAGCAAAGACACCCGTTGAAAGCAATAAAATCTAGGAAACAAAGTTTTGTAACAAGAGGGGCGTTTTTTTTAGGAATCACAGCAACTTATTTTGTCATACGTTTTTAAGATATGAAAAGTACTCTCTTTCTTTTCTTTAAGTCTTTCAGCCACGACTTAGACTTTCTGAGAATATTGTATGTTTTAAATATTGTGATCAAATGTTTTGTTTTATATATGAATAGTGAATTGCGGTAAGTACATATGCACCTACATTTTATAATATACTTAGCATTTGTTTACTATTAAGAATTTTACCTTACTTATATTTTTGAAGTTACCGTATTATTATCGTTTATATTATAGTAACCGAGTATTTGATAAGATCCCACCTTTTCTCATTATGCACAATCAATATATTATCAAGATTCATATCTTTTTTAAAATCATTTCTACAGTATAGCTCTATCTGCCTAGAATTGGATGTAAAGGTTTCAGGACACCATTTTTATTTGTATAACCGCGTTAGTTTGCCTGTTGATTTGTTGTGAATTTGTCATTTCGTGTAATTTTATAGCTGTCTATGATGTATTTGTTTCGTTCTTTGGTAAGGCCGTATGGTGACCTACGGTTGTTAACTTTAATGTTATGCCATTTGATTTCTTGTGGGAGGTGTCTCATTGGCAATCATTCCACTTATTCTTATTTTCTTATTCACTAAAAACGGTTATTTCCACCTCCATTAATGTTGTATATGCACGCTACAGCATAGTGAACACATTATTTGATAGGACTCTGAAAAACTGAACTTTTAAGTCAGCAGAGATTGCTTTGCATCGAAACATTTTGCGCACCTTATATCAATTCTGAGTTTCTCTTAAATGTTACCATGACAATATTTCTTTCAACCAGTTAACTGATCATGCAAGAGTTGTAAGCTTTTGGGTTTTCATGTTGAATACCGACATAGCAAAGACATAGCGATACGAATATATTTAAATATGTTACTTTAGATTCATTTCACACGATATTGCAAACGAGTATTTTATTTATCATTATGAACTGAAACAACTATTTTACTACATTTTACAGAGTGTGGCAGATTAAGAGAACTTAAAGCTTCTGAATATTTGCCAACAGGTTAAGACAATGAGACGTTTAGAATGAGATAAATATAAATAGTTCATGCATGGTTATTTTTTAACACATTCATATTAACATTAGTTAAGCATGACAAAAAGAGATGGTAATGAATGAGTATTAAACCATGTAAAGCATATAACACCTCTGCAACTTGTCTAGCACGTTTTTGGGTTCATGTGATCCCGTAGGATTTTGTTTGATATCATGTTTTTGTATCAGTTTAATCGATTTACGAAATTTAAAAATCGGTTAACTTATACTAAAAAGTCATATTGGAATGCTTGGAGGGCTATATAGTAAAATATTTAAATCCTGGCATCTAAAATAAGTTTATTCATAATGACTGCAACTTGAAGTAATTTTTGGTTAAACCGAAGTGTTCGTTTTTTAGTATGCAAACGTTTGCTTTTCTTGCAATTCAGTGTTTCTGTTGTATCGTTGTTTTTCTCTTATTGCTCGCCATTGTACATTGGCTTTTGTTTTTGTTTCTCTTCAGTGTTTCTGTTGTTCCGTTGTTTTCTTCTTATAGTTGATGTGTTTCAACAGTAGTTAACCGCTGTTCAAAATTCATCAATCGATTGAGAAAAAAACAAATCCGGGAAATACTGCTAAATGCCTGCGAGTCTTTTTGTTTTAGATTGTAACCTGCATACGTTTTCTCACTATCGAATTTTGATTTCTGGTTACCGGTTCACTACTATTTTCTTTATGTATACCATTTCTGACAATCGAGTTAAGTTGTAATTTTGCTAACTCGCTGCTCAATTCCAATCTGTTTCCTTTTGCAAGAAAGACTATTAGGGTATTGTTCAATTGAACAAGGCAAAATAACTGTTGAACTATACATAATTAAATCCAAGTCAAAATAAACGGAAACAGGTTTAAGATTGAGATAACATACTATATCCTGGGATTGACAAGATAATTAACAGATCGGATTGAAAATAGATATTTTCAAAAGGATTCTAAAAAAAACCGTTATATTGCCAATCACACTTTCTTCACTTTTTTAGTCGTTTGGAAATAAAGGCAACCGTAGTTTACCGCTGTTCAAAATTTATTAATCGATTGAGAAAAAAAAACAAATCCGGAAAATACTGCTATATATATACCTATAGTCTTTTGTGATTTAAATTAACAACTCATCGTGAGTTAACAAGAAAAAAGTATTTGAAATATAGAGGATCAAATATCAGAGTCAATATCATTTACACATTACAAATGTATTTGCAATTTTGCATCTCGTCGTAAATGTAAGATATTTAGTGAAAATAACAGCAGTAACCTGTTATCCCTACAGTAGTAAATATTTCCAAATTAATTATACATGTATATGCATGGGCTGGAATCATTACTGTTGACGTAGGTTATTCTGAGTGACACATACATTCATAACAAAAGTAGAACAATTGTAAATAAATGTACTGTGGATTCATTAATATTAGTTGGATACCAATTTTCGTGAATTTCGTAGGGACAGGGGAACCACGAATTTAAATGTTCTAAGAATTACAATTTTCCTAAAGGAATGTATGCAGACTTTGCCAAAACCACGAAATTAAATATCCACGAATATGCAAGTTTTCTTCAAACCACGAAAATTGGTACCCACGAAAATAAATGAATCCACAGTATCTGTAATCACAGACAATTGTATGCATGTATACTTTGAATATTGCTTTGAATATATTACATTGATATTTGAAAATACGTCACGCTTTCAGATATAAATGCTATACAACTATTGCTTTGACTATGTGCATGTTTGTTTAAGTGATGGTATAACTTAGTTTGATTCATGAGATATTGAGTTATTTAGTAAAAGTTATAAATACCATACGATACAAAAAAATGACAATGGAACATATTGGTTATGTTTTTCGTTATGAATACCTATTGGGTCTTAATATATTCACACTATGGTTCATCTTGAAATTGCAGAGTGAATTCTAATTCGGTGATAACTTAACATTTTGTCAAGAATTTGATTTCAGTAAGACGCACATTTTTTCCTCAGTATCAGTGAAAGTTAAAGTGCAATCTTGTTCGTAGTTAAATTAGTTTTCAATACAATATCATTATTTCCGATTTCAGATCCTGATCATGGTTTTGATTTAGTTCCTTTTTATGTTGGAGCCATAGCCTTAGCTCTTCTAATTATTGGTTGTATCGGGGTCTGTGTGAATTACCGCCACTATAAAAATGCAGACAAGCCAAATAGAGTGCATACTATAAAAGTGAAGGAAATGAATAATATACCCAAACGTGAATCAACCAGCGGTATATTTTCTTATAGTGAGTATATTTTGAACTAAATATGTTTATTGGCCATGTTTATATTTTCTCTAAAAAGTGTATTTTTTTTCTTTTTAAATGCTCTGTCTTACAGCAAATGTTTGTCTTTACATACACAAATAACACGAGGTTCCCTCTGTTATAGCTTGATGAATGACATAATCCGGTTAACAAATAAAAGTATTTGGTTTTTGCAAACTTGGCAACGTGTTGACGTGGATACAATTCAGCTAGATGAAATATGATAAATATAGATTAATCACCGAAAAGGATGCATTGTTAAGTCAAGAAAATGCTTAATGTATTTTATTGTTGGACTAGTTTTTAAAATCCCACTATTAATCAAAATACTAGCATTTACAAAAGTAAGCCATCAAATCAGACTTCTGACTCAGTGCATCAGCATTTCAACTTCAGATTCATGAACGGAGATGGAATCAAATGCATGAAGGCCAAAACCATAACAAAATTGAGAGAGTTTGAACAATCAATCACCAGTAACATCAAATTGTTCTAAATCTGACCATTTAAGGCATACGAATCCAAACACACATTAAGGGAAAAAGATCTAAACTGTATAAGCTGTGTTGTTATTGTTTATTGATTGTTCGAACAATCGAACACAATTTCGTTCTGTTTGTTTACGTCTAGATATTGAAATTTGACATACATCAAAAAATAAATGCTGTCATATGGATAATTAACATTGTATTATAGTGTTGAAATAGCTGTCTCATTTATTTATACATCATTTTTTAATCACTCATATTGCTAATTAACCTCCATTTTTTATTATGCTAAATTTACCGCTTTACGAAATATGTAATTGTAGGTTCAACTTCGTTGGTTGGAGATGATCATTTTAGGATATCATCAACTCCTATACAAAAGACAAGGACACAAAGAATAAGACAAAACATTACGTCACACCCTTCAACGCTGTCGCGTGTTCTACAATATTACGGCGTGCCACCAAATAATCATAGAATTAAAAACAATTTAAATGTTTATGACGACATCCATAAAGCATATGTTGACCACAAACATTTAAAGAAAACTGCAAATGTCGAAACGGCGGAAGATTTTTACAGAAACCAGAAAATATATGTAGATAAAGGATTACTGCCAAGAAAAGTTCTTCAAGGCAAACAACAAAAAACACAAAGAGCACAAAAAGCACAGAAACAAAACGTAGCTTTAACAGTGAATCAAAATATTCCATACGTTGGAAACAACATTCACGAAGACAGGTTGGTAAAATTCTCAGAGAGACACAATATTTATGGGCAAGACAGGCAAGACGACAGGAAACCCACGAAGACTAAAGTAGACCCTAGTGTTAATGACGAAGGACCATCTTCCAGAGGAAGAGGAGATATAACAAACACGGTCCATTATTTTAACAGACGAATACCAATGCATTGGAAATAAAAAATATTCAAAACCTGAGATTTTCAAATAAAATATAAGTGAAAAGAAACGCAACACTTGCATGCATTCAGCATGGTAAATTCAGTTCTTGAATGATTGTGTTTGTCTAGTTGAGAATATATTCCCTTTTTACAGAACAATGTTATTAGCTTGTATTTTCTTTTTAACTTATAAATCAAACTAGGTCACTAATATTGCCATTACATAATTGAAAACAAACTCATCTTACATACCAGTAGTGAGTATTTCATTGAGATTAGCTGTTTAAAAAAACAACCAACACATTTGTAGACATGAAATTATAGAAGCTGTCCGCAACTGAGGTTCAATTCGATTAAATATCATGCAGAAACAAAGACTTCGGTTGAAATGTGTTTAGTTGTTATAATTGTAAGTTGTTTCTTGTCTTTCTTTCTATATAGAGACTTTGCATCAGGCCATCTGCTATAGTTGTTGAAAGATATTTTACTTGTTTAGTGTGACGTTTATTTACACAGAACTAATACACATTTTTGTTTATAGGCTAGCTGAAACCCGCCTCCGGAAGCGGCATTTCATCAATCTGTTGGAAAAAAACATCGGTAGACTAGACTGTTGTCTGCTCTTTGGTTGGGTTTGTTGTCTCTAAGACAATTTTTTTAGAGCGTGGCACTTTTATAACACGAGGTATCGACTTAAAAGTCTTCTTTCTAAATGGAAATGGCTGTCTGTACTTGTACATCACGCACAGCCAAACGGACTCTTCACTTTTGCAAGGATTTTTATCACGGTCGGGAATATTAAAGTGACCATATTTTTATGCCACTATTACCGGGGGTAGGGGGGAAAGTGTGCGGTTGCACGGGAGTGTAGAATGGAATTTATGGTAATAAATATATATATATATATATATACATCTGTTGTATGGTTGTCACTGACTCAGACGTACTTATATGCATATAATTATTTTCTGTGACTGTATCTTACATTAATTTGTAGAATCCTTTACTATAGATAATTTAGCTGATCTGTAAAAATAACATCTTCATGCCTTATATATCATGTACTGTGGTACGCCGCTAGATTAAAACTGACGTGGAAAGGTAACATATGGCCACCGAAAGCTCTTTTTTTGAGAGCCCAGGTGGTCGTGTGGTCTAGCGGGACGGCTGCAGTGCAGGCGATTTGGTGTCACGATATCACAGTAGCATGGGTTCGAATCCCGGCGAGGGAAGAACCAAAAATTTGCGAAAGCAAATTTACAGATCTAACATTGTTGGGTTGATGTTTAGACGAGTTGTATATACATTATGTACACAGCCATGTATCACCATCATTGATGGCGATCCGATGGATACATCTGTTGTAGGGTTGTCACTGACTCAGACGTACTTATGCATATAATTATTTTCTGTGACTGTATCTTACATTAATTTGTAGGATCCTTTACTATAGATAATTTAGCTGATCTGTAAAAATAACATCTTCATGCCTTATATATCATGTACTGTGGTACGCCGCTAGATTAAAACTGACGTGGAAAGGTAACATATGGCCACCGAAAGCTCTTTTTTTGAGAGCCCAGGTGGTCGTGTGGTCTAGCGGGACGGCTGCAGTGCAGGCGATTTGGTGTCACGATATCACAGTAGCATGGGTTCGAATCCCGGCGAGGGAAGAACCAAAAATTTGCGAAAGCAAATTTACAGATCTAACATTGTTGGGTTGATGTTTAGACGAGTTGTATATATATATATATATATATATATATATATTTATATATATATATACCTCAATACTGATGAAATTTACATAGGAAATATAAAAAAGAAGACGTGGTATGATTGCCAATGAGCGAAATATCCACGAAAGACCAAAATGACACAGACATTAACAACTATAGGTCACCGTACTGCCTTCAACAATGAGCAAAGGCCATACCGCATAGTCAGCTATAAAACGCCCCGATAAGACAATGTAAAACAATTCAAACGGGAAAACTCACGGCCTTATTTATGTAAAAAAATGAACAAAAAACAAATATGTAACACATAAACAAACGACAACTACTGAATTACAGGCTCCTAACTTGGGACAGGTACATACATAAATAATGTGGCGGGGCTAAACATGTTAGCGAGATTCAAAAAGATAATACTGATATATGGATTTATTATGTAATTTTATATTAGGGATGACATCAAAAGATCAATGTAGGATAAAAAAAACTTAAATCAAATAGTTTAGGGGTGGGGGTTGAACTGCTACACGTTTTGGTTATCCGACATTGATTTTTACATATTATCCCTATAGGTAAATCAATTTTTCCCAAGTTAAGCTAAGAGGGGGGTTGGGGTGTCAGTGAAAAGACTATGTGAATTAAGTTTTTTATCTTCATTGAACTTTTGATGTCTTCCCTTATAAGTAAAGGAATGAAGAATAAAAATAAAAATATTTGAAAACGATTAGTGAAAGGGAAGGTAGAATGAACTTACTTTTCATATACCAGTTCATATGTATTCAATATATAATTCCTACTTATAATATCAGTATGTATGATCTGCAATTGAAAACAATAGCGAGCGAACTTAAACTTAAGATATTTTAAAACTGATGTAGAGTGGATATCGATACGCAATCAATAATAACCTTTGTATGTATTACATTTCAATTGGTAAGTAGCGTGCACTTCTAAGTATTTGAATATTACTGCATAAATTTTGATCTAAATCATGATGTTTATTAAAAAAAAAATGAATGTAGAATAATAATTTGAAATTATTTTAACCACCCGTCGAGGAATGACGAAAATATGCAAATATTATTTACATCATTTTAATTTATGAAAATAACAACTGTTTCATCACGAACAAATCAGATAGGACCTGTTTAGAATGAGCGGTACAGACTTTGTTGTGAAATGAAATTTTTTGAATTTGGATTGTTTATTTGTCATTTCATAATACAGTCAGGTGAGTTTTATTGTAATTAGAAAAGTAAAGATTCAAAGTAAAATAGTTCAAAATTAATGTGTTTTAAAAAGAAATAGATAAAGGCAACAGTAGTATACCGCTGTTCAAAACTCATAAATTCATGGACAAAAAACAAAGTCGGGGTAACAAACTAAATCCGAGGATATGTGGCCCGATAAGGTTCAATTGATACTTCACTACACCAAAAACCAAATGAAGTACTTGTTAGTACGACTGCTTTCATAGACCTTTAGTATTGAAATGAAGGCTCATACGGTTTTACTCAGTTTACAAAGTATATGGTCCGAGAACACAATTGTCGAATATAGTCCCTAGTGTTGACAGTGGGTTACTTGCCAATGTTTTTTTATACCCCTTCCAAATTTAATTCTCCGTGTGGTATGCCTGAAAGTGCAAGTAGGGGGTGAATTAGACTGTAAAACAATTTGGGTTCAGAAGGAAAGTAGTGATTTGGTCCAGCTGAAAAAGGTTAAAAATTAGCACTTCGGAAGCTGTCAACAGATTTCATGACGCTCTAAACATAAAACTGTCCATATTTTGAGTTAGAGCCGATGAAGTTTTTTATAATTTTAATATAATTTGCCCCAAAAGTAGTACAACACACTGTCAAAATTCCATTGAGAAAGTTCAGGTGGGATATTTTTAATTAACATTTATAAAAGAAATGCACTACGAAATAATTGTGGTCTCGGACCATATGATAGATACATATTCTTGTGTTTGTAAAATTGTGTTAACGTTTTTAACTTAAAAGACTTCTGGTCAAGCAGATGACAGAAATGTTTCCTTCTTTTCTTTCTTTGATTTAACAATAAAAACAAAAACATACCTCTACCCCACAATCTTCTAACCCACCCACCCCTTTGGTGTAAAATGGTCGCTTCCTAAGACCAATTGATAGATTTTAATGTTCTAAATGTTTATTCATGTTTATTTCGTTTGATATCGACCTGAAGAACCATGTAGAGATTATTTCCTAACCTTGATTGGACGGCATTATCAACGAGGTATCTTATTATGACATTGTAAAACTTCTAATTTCCAGTCATATGATACACCATTGTATATATATTAGCTTATTTTCATGATTTATATACTGTAAACCAACTTATTTTCGCGGATACTTTATTTCGCGTTTTACCCTTTCTTGACCACTTCGCGGCTATTTAATTTCACGATTTTATGATTTACATGATGAAGTTTAAAAAGGAAAGATCCCAGGTTTACATTTCTGCGACGATTTATATTCGCTTTATTTTTCTACTCGCGAAAGTCGCAAAAATAAATCGCTCGCGAAAATAAGTTGGTTTACAGTAATTGTATTTTGTCTATCAAATATTGAACTACTTTTCTAAACAAGGAAACAAAAATTACTAGATATTTTCATGAAACAAATATAAGTTTCAAAATCATATTGATATTTTTCAGATGCTCAGTGTACGTTTCCAACAGATCTAAGAGGTTCTTGGATTAGTGCTGATCGTGGTACATTAACGTTTACAGCCAATACACTATCTGGCTATACTGCCTCGTTCAACTCGGTCGTTTTTGAGTGTAAAACTCTTTTAAATGATCAGTATCATTTAAGGTAACATGTTAATTAATCATCAATATATTTTAACGTTTGAAAAATGAAAACAACATGTTATAAATTTGATTTTCATTAGTCCGAAGTACTTTTCCAGATTTACCTTCATCAACTTTGTCCAAGGGAATAGAGACCTTAAATGCATAAATAAAGAAAAGGGTCTAGGAGATTAAACAAAGCCAAAGGAACAATTAGAATTATGACTGAGTGGCAAAAACAGACAATACCATGACCAGGAAACAAGTTAAAATAAAACTAAGTACTATACACAGAACATGAAGTTCTAAACCAGCAAGAATCCCTCTTAAAACTGTGAGTGAACTCAGGTATTGTGGAACGGTAAATGCTTCACTTATGACACTTATACCGTGTTCACTATGACTATTACATAATGTAAGTGGGATATCGTATAATAAGGCAAGAACACATACAGTAGGATTTGCTTGTTTATGAAAACGACAGATAAAACACATGTAAGCTGTTCATTTGTGACATGAGACTTTAACTTTCTAAAAGATTTATTCCTCGTGAAAAAAAACATGCTGTCAATATAAACAAATAAATAGACGTAAATAAAGACGAAGTGGGCATACATTTTTAAAGTACTGAACATAATGACGTAAACACTACTGGTTAATGAATTTATGAAAACATGTTTTTTTGGGTCTTCAATTATAAATAAACGTCAAGCTGTGAAGTGTGAAGACTACAAAAAACGGCGTTGCATCTTATAAATGTATGAATATTATTTTTCTCATTCTCGTTACCTAATGCAAAGTAGACATGCCATCCATTTGAAATAAATCTGCATCAACTATAAAAGATAATTGATATTCCAACATATTCAGGTGTTTGTATAATCCGTGAGCTTTACATAAATTCATAAGATTTATCCTACTATTAAAAGACTTTTAATTTCTTCAGTTTAGTGAAGGAAGTATATATAAACTTGTCTAGGTAAAATAGGTTAAGTTACTGATGAAATATATACTTATTTTTTTCATTTTCAGAGGTACTACCGCTGTTACCGTTTTTGGTACGTTAACTCTTAGGGCACACATATGTCTGGAATTTTACTACTTGACTTCTGAAAAATATTACTATCACGTAGCAACAGGTTAGTAATTGTGGAAAAGGGGGAGGGGTAAACGGATCATAACTCTAGTTATTCTTGAGGGGGATTTAAAAAAAATTGTGATCCCGTCGTCTTCTGCGTCTGTGTCTGTGTCTGTGTCGTCTGAAGACATATTGGTTTCCAGACAATAACTTTAATTTAAGTGAATGGACCTCTATGATTTTTGTATGAATTTCAATACCACAAATGGAAGGTTGGAATTGATTTCAGGGATGATGGTTCAAACTGTTTAGGAATTAGCCGCCCAAGAAGGGCCAAAAACAAGCATTTATCTAGTTTCAGGACAATATCTTGTTTATAAGTATTTCGATTGCTCTGAAACTGTACCATAAATGTTAAATTCCACAAGTAGAAGGTTGAGATGTATTCAAGGGGTTATAGGGCCAATAGGTTTCAAGAAGTTTTGGGGTTTTTTTTCCAATCATTTTAAGGGATTCATATTTTTTTCTATTTTCTAAGGAAAAAATTCAAGAAGAAATCTTCATTTGCACAGTATTACACAATAGATTTGTAAGATCTTTGACTTGATTATTTTGTGTCACAAACCTATATAATGTCATTTTTTTTTATCACAATCCAAATTCAGACAGTATCAAGCTTGAATATTGTGTCCAAATTTGCCCCAACTGTTCAGGGTTCGACCTCTGCGGTCGTATCAGTCTACGCTCAGTGAAGCATTTTATTTCAATTATAAGACTCTTAAATTTGCTCCTGCAAACACATTTGTCACCAAAACATGCATGCACGTATAATATTAAAAAATGTTTCTAAAGAAATGAACTTTAAATTATTCTGATGGCAGAGGATTATCAGTAAGATGATAACATCATTTCAGAATGTATTCTTTTCTTGTGAATTAAATGTCTCTGATGTTTTTCTTATAATACAGAAATATCAATTATCATCGAAATACCAATTATTACAGAAATACCAATTATTACAGAAATACCAATTATTAAAGAAATACCATTTTTTTTTCTGTAGAATTAAACCACAGTGGAGTCTCTTGAAAATGAAAATGACGCATGCATTTAATCTAAAGAGTCATGTTTCTGTAGGTTTCCTTCAAAATGATCTTTTTATTATTTCAGTTTTAGATCCTGCGAGTAATGACAGAATTCACGTATCTACAGGTGCAAGCACAGTGACACACAGCGATGTATGTAACAGACGAACACCTTTTGAAGTTGGAACATATGTAATGTTAATAAAGGACGGTATGTTTTACAGGACACATCAATTGCATATTTTGTATTTATATAACCAACACTGCAAATTGTAAGTGTTTGGAACTGATATACAGGGTGGCTGTAACTGTGAACACAGTTTAACATAAGACACTATGGAAGAAAAAACATAAAAAATGTTTTTGTCAGAAAACCCTGTCAAATATTCAAACATACTTTCTACACCGATCTGTGTCCACACTTGTATTTATAATTTAAAAACATGAACATCTTACTAAACGCGCTTGTGATACATCAATGTTTAGATTATTGGTTTGCATATTATAAAGTTGTTGTTCGAGTTCGGCTAGTATTGTACGATCACAGCAAATAAGTTAGTCATAACCTAAACAGTACCTATGTTTACAATTTTATACATGTAACCTTTAATATCTGGCTAAAATCATAACTGCACAAATGAACAAAAGGTATCAGATGCATAACCTTTGAAATATGCTACATTCGTGTGTCATCGATTTCAAAACAAAATGTTTTAATTTATCTTTAAATGCAACTGAAATCATGTATTATCTCATGTAAGCGGTCTTTATTTATTGATTTATTTAAATATGATATATAATTAAAAATTATAAATTTATAATATATTCGAAACGTGACATGATTCACAATTTTTAATTTTAAACAGGTGCATCGGATGCTAGTTTAGCAGTTAAATGTCCAAGTGATATTTTAAGAAAGTTTGAAAATGTGCAGTTTAGTTCTCCTGATGGAACTGCTAGCTGCTCAGGAAAATTAGACACATGTACTGACAAACTGATAATGAATTATACATATAACTCGTGTAGTAACAGTCTGACATTTTCAGGTATACTAGTTTCATATGTCTATGGATGAGAGTGTGGATAGGGTGCTCATTTTATTATGTAATCTTTTATGTTTTATTCAATTTTTCTGAATTATATATCATCGCAATTATTCTCGTTAAGTATTTATAATTTATTATCATATTATCCCCCTTTTTAGCTCACCTGGCCCGAAGGGCCAAGTCAGCTTTTCTCATCACTTGGCGTCCGTCGTCCGTCGTCGTCGTCGTCGTCGTTAACATTTTACATTTTGAACTTCTTCTAGAGAACCACTGAATGGAATGAAACCAAACATGGCATGAATGTTCCTTATGAGGTGCTGACCGAGTGTTGTTACTTTGTAGCCGATCCATCATTCAAAATGGCCGCCAGCAAGGGACTTAGTTTAACATAAGACCCTTCGGTAAATGTAAACAAATGACTTCTTTTAGAGAACCACTGAATGGATTGAAACCAATCATGGCATGAATGTTCCTTATGAGGTGCTGACCAAGTGTTGTTACTTTGTAGCCGATCCATCATTCAAATTGGCCACCATCGAGAGATTTAGTTTAACATAGGACCCTAAGGGAAATGCATACAAATGACTTCTTTTAGAGAACCACTGAATGGAATGAATTCAAACATTACGTGCATGTTCCTTATGAGGTGCTGATCAAGTGTTTATACTTTGTAGCCGATTCATCATTCAAGATGGCCGCAAGCGGGGGACTTAGTTTAACATAGGACCCTATGGGAAATGCATACAAATGACTTATTTTAGAGAATCACTGAATTGAATGAAACCAAACATGGTATGTATGTTCCTTATGAGGTGCTGACCAAGTGTTGTTACTTTGTAGCCGATCCATCATTCAAGATGGCCGCCAGCGGGGGGGACTTAGTTTAAGATAGGACCCTAAGGGAAATGCGTACAAATGACTTCTTTTAGAAAACCACTGAATAGAAGGAAACCAAACATGGCATGAATGTTCCTTATGAGGTGCTGACCAAGTGTTGTTTCTTTGTAGCCTATCCATCATTCAAGATGGTCACCAGTGGGGGACTTAGTTTAACATAGGACCCTATGGGGAATGCATAAAAATGACTTATTTTAGAGAACCACTAAATAGAATGAAACCAAACATAGAATAAATGTTCGTTATGAGGTGCTGGCCAAGTGTTGTTACTTTGTAGCAGATCCATCATTCAAGATTGCCGCCAGCGGGGGACTTAGTTTAACATAGGACCCTATGGGAAATGCATACAAATGACTTTTTTTAGAGAACCACTGAATGGAATGAAACCAAACATAGCATAAATGTTCCTTATGAGGTGCTGACCAAGTGTTGTTACTTTATAGCCAATTCATCATCAAAGATGGCCGCCAGCGGGGGACTTAGTTTAGCATAGGACCCTATGGGAAATGCATACAAATGACTTCTTTTAGAGAACCACTGAATGGAATAAAACCAAACATAGAATAAATGTTTCTTATGAGGTGCTGGCCAAGTGTTGTTACTTTGTAGCCGATCCATCATTCAAGATGGCCGCCAGCGGGGGACTTAGTTTAACATAGGACCCTATGGGAAATGCAGACAAATGACTTCTTTTAGAGAACCACTGAATGAAAAGAAACCAAACATAGCATAAATATTCCTTATGAGGTGCTGGCCAAGTATTGTTACTTTATAGCCAAATTTTATCTTTTTTTTTAATGATTTCAAAAACCCAGGTTGAATCAGGTGTCCGATACAGGCTTTTGAGAGCCTCTAGTTTGTTAACGCGACCTTCCCCTGCAAGAATGTGACCTACCGAACTAGACTATTTTTACCGGATTTGTAATTACATAAGCAACACGACGGGTGCCAAATGTGGAGCTGGATCTGCTTACCCTTCAGGAGCACCTGAGATCACCCCTAGTTTTTGGTGGGTTACGTGTTGTTTATTCTTTAGTTTTCTATATTGTGTCATGTGTACTATTGTTTTTCTGTTTTTCTTTTTCATTTTTAGCCATGACGTTGTCAGTTTGTTTTAGATTTATGAGATTGATTGTCCCTTTGGTATCTTTCGTCCCCCTTTTTTTTTAACCTCATGGTAGAGTTATATTTAGAGTAAATATTTTAGAAAACAATCAAACACGGGCTTACATGAGTTAATTATATCATTTAGAAGCTTGGTTTGAAAATCAATGAATGTTTTGAGATACTTAAAAAATATTTATAAAAACACGTTAATTCATGAAGATGTCAATAAAAATGAATACCTTATATAATGACTTATAACTTATAAATGACGTATGTGTAAAAGTGACGTTTTCATACAAATGCATCATTTATTTTATACGTAAACGGATGAAACAGTAAATGAAAGTTATTAAGTTAATAATAAACATAATACAAAACAAGTACACCTCCGGGTGCGAGAGTTTCTAGCTACATTGAAGACTCATTGGTGACCTTCGGTTGTTGTCTTCTCTATGGGTGGGCTGTTGTATCTTTGACACATTCCCAATTTTCATTCTCAATTTTATGATACAATCTTAAATTTTATTTTAGCTGATGGACTCTGGCGTTGTTTATATTACACATATTCTGGTAGCACTACTTACCTTGCTGCACTTAATATGGATACAACCCTTGTTAGTTATCAGACTTATAGAATAGTTTGCTATGTAAGTTATTTTATCATGAAAGATGATGTTTAGTAACACTGACAAATAGTTTTTCACTGTTTATTTGCATTTCGACTAAAACCAAAATACCACGGTCTTCTCTTTTCTAACCGAACGTAAATATATATGCTAAATAGTGATGATGTAGAGATAGTAGACAATTTCACTTTTCTGTATGTATCCTTTTCCAAGTGAAAAAATAAAGGCTTCAGAAGTATCATAATTCGATTAGGTAACACTACACTCAATACTAGTATTCCTAGTTTTCCCTTGTTCCATCCATAAGCACGATAGACCCTCATTTCAAAATCTTCTAATTATATTAATGTAGATTGTTTTGCTATTTAACGTTACAAAACAACACCCAATAAATCAATGCTTAGACCCTTTTTTGGATCTACTGATTGTATGTTTCTATAATTTGTTTTAAAATTTTTGCTATTTAAGGTTCAACAAAAATCATGCAATAAAAATAGTTGAAGCTTATAAACAATATTCGTTATATTTATTAACATGTGTACTACAATATTGCTCTGTCCTGACCAAGCATTAAATCAGTCTTCGATTGATTTTTGTATGCTCCATTTATGGGCATTATGATTTCTGGTCTGTGCGTCCGTCTGTTCGTTTGTTCGTTCGTCCGTTCGTCGGTACGTCTTTTCGTCCCGCTTCATGTTACAGTTTTTGGTCGAGGTAGGTTAAAGTTTTTTGTCGAGGTAGCTTTTGATGATGTTGGAGTCCATTCAACTTGAAACTTAGTACATATGTTCCTTATGATATGATCTTTCTAATTTTAATGCCAAATTAGAGATTTTACCCCCACTTTCACAGTCCACTAAACATAGAAAATGAAAGTGCGAATGGTGCATCCGTGTACTTAGGACACATTCTTGTTTATACCAGTTAACTTCCATCTTTGTAATTGTTTAAAAATCTTTTTATTGAAAAAAATTCAAACTTTTTCTCGTATAAACATTTGCAGCTGAACTATAAGTAAACTCATCATAGAAACAAGTATTGAAGTCTTATATTTTCGCCAGATGCGCGTTTTGTCTACAAAAGACTAATAAGAGACGCTCAAATCCCAAAAAGGTTAAAAGGCCAAATAAGTTGAGTTTTACGAGCCAGTAAACAAAAGGTTAAACCTTTCGACCGAAAAACTTTCAAAAACGTTTGATAAAGTTGTCTCAAAACATTTTCGTCCATATTCAACATGTTAAAACTGATAAACTTTCAACGAAGCAAATTACTTTGTAGCTTCCGGGTGTTTACAATTGTACTTTATTGAACACATGTTTTATATATTGACACCAAAAAGGTATATGCTTCTGTTAACATGCTAGTCTAAACCAGGCGATACAAACAAGATTTGTAATTTATTTCATTGTCTAATACTTTTCAAAATACTTGTAGGCTTTGCGATGGCATGACGATGTTTTAAATGCGACAGCACATCCTGGATCTTGTTTACCTGATCAAACTGCGTCATCGGTTGTTTCACCTGGTGCTCTTTTGACAATGTCGGACGGTTCAGGTATGAAAAGAGTATTTGTTAAAATATTAAATGATACTTCTAGTTTTAGTTCTGGATAAACATTGTTTACAAGTTTAAGTTTTCACAAAACGCTTTTGTTTTGAAATAATTTGTCTACAAGCATCACTGAAGAAACATTGATTGTCGAAATGCGCATCTCTAGCAGAAAAATTAAAACCGTTTATTTAAGTAAACAAATTAATTCCATTTTTTCATAAGATATATGAAAATAATAAATGTGTGACCAGTTACGACATTGAACATGTCTGTTATAATATTTTGTTGGACTTCATTGTTCTAGTTGTTCCCTGGTTTTCATTATTGTTGATGTGTTTCCACCGCTTTTAATTTGTTACCCGGATTTGTTTTGTATCAATTGATTTGTGACTTTTGAAAACGGTATACTATGTTTGCCTTTATTTTACACAGACTATTTCTGAATTGTCAGTCAAATTATGATTGATATGTAAATCTTTCGAAGCAATTACATCCGTCGTCTACACAAATAGCAACATCATGGGCAGCAACCCTCTGATACATATATAATGAAAGGAAAGACACAATTTCAAAATAATTAAAGCTAGTTTTATATTAAGGAAGTTCGCTGCTCAGTTTCAAAACAAATAGCTTTCCATAACACTAGTATACATGTATATTGATAGGGGATTTATTGGGGAATCCAAAAAGCAACAACAAAAAAATATAGGGGTTACTGTGCTTGTTTTCATAGATTTATCATTGACCTGTAAAAGTTCTCAAAATTAAAAAAATAAATAGGACTTTATAAAACTTTTGCAAATGGCTTATAATTATACATATAAAAGATTTATAAAAAGAAAAATGGGGGTCAATTGGCAAAACTTTTTAAGGCATTCAAATAGATCAAACCAGAGGATTCCGAAAATCTTACAAAATTCCAATACATGACAAGCGAATTTCCTTAAAAGGAGCGTCACTTTTTGAGGGGGCACAGATTTTTACGTCATCCATGTGTGGGATTTTTAAGATATTATTCTTAAGGTCTTTTACCAACGACTGAGATTTTATGAAAATTTTGTATCTTTTAAGTATTGTTGAAACAAAGTTTTGTTTTATATATGCATAGTGAAGTGTGGTAAGTTCATGCACTTGCAAAATATTTATCAAGATCCCGAATTTTCTCTTAATGCACAATCAATATGTTTTCAGCTTAGCTTATTTTAAAACCCTTTCTATTGTATAATTCTATATGGCTTGAAAGGGATATAAAGCTCTCAGATTGTCATTAGTATTTGTACGAAATGAATGCATGTACAAAATTATCACTAATGAAGGTGAAAAAACTCGGTTTCAGCATAGTGAATATAAAAATGAGAAGATGTGGAATGATTGTCAATAAGACAGCTCTTCAAAGGAGATCAAATGACATCGAAATAAACAACTGTAGATCACAGGAAGGCTTTCAACAATGAGCAAAACACAAACCACATAGTCAGCTATGAATAGACCACGAAATAAAAAATGCACAACCAATCAACTAGAAACCTATAACGACCTGATGGCCGTTTCAGCATCGTGAACACATTATTTATTATTAACTAAAGGACTCTGCAAAATAGTTTTTTTTTCATTAGAAGGAATTTGCGTTACGACATATTGCACACCTTATGTCAACTCTGGGGTTTTCCTAAAGTGTAAAGCTGACTTACTTTTACCATCAGCTACTGTTATACAAGATGGTCTATCTGAAATAGCATTTATCAATTCAAAGTAATATTATTATGGCACTTTAGAATCATTTCACATGAAATTTCAGGCGAGCATTTTATCAACTATTTTGATTTGCCAGCTTAAACAATTAACGTACTACAATTAACAGACAGTGGCAGATTACGAGAACTGAAAGCTGTTGAATGTTTGCAAAATGGTTAAGAAAATGAGACATTTAGATTGAGAGAAATATAAGTAGTTCATGCATGGTTATCTTTAAACACAAATATATATTAACATTAGTTAAGGTGGCTCGGGAATATTCGACTGCACATAATTTTACGCATGAATTACTAAAGTATTTGCTGTAAATTTGATTGATTAGAAATGTTAAATCATTGTAGTTATGTGACTAATAGAATATTTTCGTTATTATTCGTATTTGTTAAAGGGTCAAAATGACATTTCACCCATTTTCACGCCAAAATTTGGGTTTTAAGGCAAAATATTTCATTTCCCTTGTCGGTGACGTATGTTTTGTATTGACTTATTCTTTGTAGCTATGTTGCAGCTTTTCATATCACAGTTTTTGACCAATTGTCATAGAACGTTTTTTTGTTATTGTGATAAAAATATGTCAACACCCCTATTTTTCCCTATCATTTCATTGAAAAATGTTCCCTTCTACATACCTATTTAAAAGTAAAATTGTGAGCTTAAATCATCCGTCACCCCCTATTTTTTTTCGACCAATTTGATTTGTTTTCTTTAAAGAATACAATTACCAAAATTATCGCACTTCTGATAGAAACTTTGAATAGGCCCGAGCCACCTTAAGCATGACAAAAAGATACTAGTATGCAAATGAATGAGTATAAAATTATGTACAGCATGGAACGCATATTCTGTCAATGTAACTGGTCTCGCACGGTTTTAGGTTCATCCGATCCCTAAGGATTTTGTTTGTTAGCATGATTTGTTTCATGTTAAATCGATGTACGATATTTGAAAATCGGTATACTACTGTCGCCAATCTAGAGAAAGGACATCTGAACATACTCCTATAGGTTATCCAACACCAAATAGACAATAAAGGATATGCATTTAGGGGATATACAGTACACAATTTAAATTCTGGTATCTAAGTGACTGCAACACGAAATACTTTTTGGTTAAAAAGAAGTGTTCGTTTCTATGTATATTGACGTGTTTTTAGGTTGCACATCAGTGTTTCTGTTCCGTTGTTTTCCTCTTATATATTCAATGTGTTCCTTTTGGTTTCAGTTTGAAAACAGTATTCGTTTTTTCTCAATCGATTTATGACTTTTAAACAGTTATTATTATTATTATTATTATTATAGTTATACTAATGTTGCCTTTATGTATACCATTTCTAACTATCAATTTGTCTTAACCCTGGTCACTTCTCCAACTCCTTGTCCGACAAAGACTACTACAGGAATGTTCAATTGAAATAATTATGTAAATAATAACTGTTGAACTGTACAATGTTAAACCATGGCAAAATAAAAGGAAAACAAAATTAAGCTAGAAATACCATACTTTATTTGAGAATTGAAAAGGATAAGGACGGATCGGGTGGACAATAGGAGACAATCTGTTTTCGAAAGGATTCTGAAACGATTGTTTATCGACAATGTTGTTGTTCTTATTTAGGTTATTAGAAAATACATATATACCTTTTCTGGTTTATTCCTGGCTTTTGACTACAGGTGAAGCTAAGTCAAAAACATTTTTAACAGAAGTAGTACAATTGTGAATAAACGTTTCTGTAATATACTGTGGATTCATTAATATTCGTTGGATACCAATTTTCGTGGATTTCGTGGGTACTGGAGAACCACGAATTCTTATGTTCAATGAATTACGAATTTTCTAAAGAAATGAGTGTGGACTTTGTCAAAACAACGAAATTATATATCCACGAAAAGGTAAATTTTCCTCAAACCACGAAAATTGGTACCCACGAAAATAAATGAATCCACAGTAAGCAATTGCATGCATGTATACTATGAATATCGCTTAGAATATAGTACATTGATATTTGAAAGTACTTCACGCTTTCAGATATGATTGCTATACAATTATTGCTTTTACTATGTGTGTGTAAGCATGTACGTATTATTGATAGTATGAACTTAGTTTTGCGCATCGGATATTGAGTTAAATGGTAAATTCTTTGGTAACAAGTTATGGATATCATACAAATTTCTGCCATTAGAATATATTGGATTTGTTTTTTTTTATATTTCTCTTTCTCTTTAATTGTCTTTTCACTTCATTGTTCACATTAACTCTTCATAGTAAATTTGAATTCGGTGGTAACATAGCATTTTCTTAAGAATTTGATTCCAGTAACATGAGTAAGACGTACATTCATGCCTCAGTATCAATGAAAGTGAAAGTGCAATCCATATTCGTAGTTAACTGAGTTTTCAATACAATACAATACTATTTTTTCCTATTTCAGATCCTGAAGATGCTGAACATGGATTCGATTTAGTGCCTTTTTATGTTGGAGCAATAGCTCTTGCTCTTTTAATTATTGGTTGTATCGGAGTCTGTGTAAATTACCGCCACTATAAAAATGCAGACAAGCCAAATAGAGTGCATACGATAAAAGAAAAGGAAATGAATGATATATCTAAACGTGAATCAACCAGCGGTATATTTTCTTATAGTGAGTATTATTTTGAATTAAATATATCTATGTTAGTGTTTAAGACCAAATTATATTCCAACCTAAATATTAAGGTAATGATTTATATGTTTTTTTTTCAAAACTAGGCAACGTGTGAACATGGACATAATTAAGTTAGATGGAAATTTGAAAAAAATATCGATTGATCACCGAAAATAATGTATTGTTTTGTGAAAATGCTGTATTGTTTTGTAAAGAAATTGCTTAATATATATATTGTTGTTGCACTAGATGTTAAAACACACAGCCAATCAAACAACTGGCATTTATACAAGTAGCCATAAAGTCAGACTTTTAACTCAGTGTATCAGACGAGCATTTCAACTCCAGATTCATGAATGGAGCTCGAATCAGTGTATGACGGCCAAAACCGTAACAAAAGTGAAAGAGTTTGAACATTAATCCGTCACCAATAAGCTCAAGTTGTTCTGAATTTGACTGTCGAGGCATATGAACCCACACACATTACGGAAGTATGCCCTCATCTATACAAGTAGCTATCAAAGGTACCAGGTTTATAATTTGATACGCCAGATTCGTCTTCATAAGACATTGTAAGACTAATCAGTGACGCTTAGAGAAAAATAGTTATAAAGCCAAACAAGTACTAAGATGAAGAGCATTGAGCACCCGAAATTCCAAAAAGTTGTGCCAAACACAGCTAAGGTTATCTAGGCCTTAGATAAGAAAATCATTAGTATTTCGAAAAATCCATACTAAAATGTATTGTAAACAGGAAATTTATAAAAATTACCATAAAATTGATATGTATTTCAACACAGAAGTGCTGACTACTAGGATGGTGATGCCTTCGGGGACGAAACGTCTACCAGTAGTAATATCGACCCAGTCGTGGAAATAGTTATAATCTGTCTTGTTATTGTTTATTGATTGTTCAAACGAGCTAACACAATCTTGTTTTGTTTGTTTACTTCGAGATATTGAAAGCTGTCTAATGAGTATTTTACATTTTGTTATAGTGGAGGATCAGGATGGGGGTGGGGAGGGGGGGTCTGTTATACTGTAAACATTAAATGTTCACCCCTTTTTTCTCTAATCAATAAAACATTTACCCCTTTTTTCTCTAAACTTCAAAAAATTTACCCCTTTTTTTCTCTAATCTTCAAAAAATTAACCCCTTTTACTCTAATCTTCATTTTTTTTGCCCGCTATTCTCTAATCTTCATTTTTTAAGGGCATGATTCTTAACATCATATAACCCCATCCAAACCCTCAAAGTGTTGCACTAGCTGATTCATTTATGTATAATACCCCGTTTCTAGTATTTTCAAATTCACTGATTTTGCAAATCTCATTTGTTTATTTTGGTATACTTACTGTCAATACGAATATATAATTAATTGTAGGCTCAACCTCGCTGGATCGAGATGATCATTTTAGAATATCTTCAACTCCTAGACAAAAGTCAAGGACACAAAGAATAAGACAAAAAAATACGTCATATCCGGCAACTCTGTCTCGTGTTCTACAATATTACGGCGTGCCACCAAATAACCATAGAAATAAAAACAATTTAAACGTTTATGACGACATCTTTAAAGCATATGTTGGCCTTAAACATTTAAGGAAAACTGCAAATGTTGAAACGATGGAAGACATTTACAGAAACCAGAAAATGTATGTAGATGAAGGATTACTGCCTAGAAAAGTTCTTCAAGTCAAGCTTCATAAACAGCAAAAAGTACAGAGAGCACGGAAACAAAACGTAGCTTTAACAGTTAATCAAAATAAGTCATACGATGAAAACAACATTCACGAAGACAAGTTGATAAAATTCTCAGAGAGACATAACATTTATGGGCAAGGTAGGACACCGACAAAGACTACAGCAGACCCCGGTGTAAATGACGAAGGAACAGCTGCTAGAGGAAGGGGAGATATTACAAACACGGTCAATTATTTCAATAGAATAATACCAATGCATTTGAAATAAAATTAGTTCAAAATCAAAGATTTTTAAATGATACAAAAAAAATATCTTCGAAAAAACGCAATACTAGGTCATAGTGTGTATTATATCGAGTTCTCTGCTGCTTTGTCTTTTATCTTCATAAGAAATAATCACACTTTATAACCAAATGTAAAAAATCTGCGAAAGGGTCAAAACTCTAATTCGGCATTCGGATAAGAAAAGACATAGCATAGGGAACATGTTTTCTAAGTTTTAAGTTAATTAGATGTCAAGTTAATTTTCTCAAAAACTACCTCGACTTAAAATTAACACGAAGCACTATCATTCTTAAAAACGCTTTTCTACCTCAGGAATAGATTACGCCAGCTGTTTTTGGCAATTTTTTGGAATTTTTGGTCCTCAATGCTCTTCAACTTCATACTCTACATTGCCTTTTAAACACTTTTTGATTCGAGCGTCACTGGTGAGTCTTTTGTAGACGAAACGCGCGTTTTGCGTGAATATAAAAATTTTATCTTGGTATCTATGCGGAGTTTATTTCAATGTTCGAGATAAAATGATTGTTTTCATCGGTAACATGTGTACTAAGTTTCAAGTTGATAAGATTTCAACTTCATCAAAAACTACGTAGACTAAACACTTTAACCTAACGCGGGAAAGACGGGTAAGTGAACGGATAGTGCCACAGGAGTTGTCATGAAAACAAATTCCAAGTAAAATTAAAAACAGAAAGTCCTTTATCAAATGGCAAAAACAAAACGTCGTATAGCTGTCAAAACCTCTTCCTTGTATGATAGTAGCATGACAACAATATGTGAACAAAACAAAGACAAATAATCATGATAATAGGTAAAGATGTCAAAAGGAGTTCAACAGTCGACATGTTGTTATAATCTTAATCACTATAAAAACAAACAAAAATAATGTTAACAAAGAAACAAAATCTCCTATAAACAAAGCAAATAATCAAAAAAGAAAGAAGAGATAAAATAAATGAAAAGCCAAAACTGGTAACGCCAGAAAAAAAAAAGACAAAACACAATCTTAAACACAAACAGACGTCTACAGAACCACATAGAATAACTGAAGACTATTGAATATCAACCTGAATAAAAACTAAACGTGATATATACTCCAGATTGTAATCAGATTGTCCTCAACTTATGACTATTGTAGTGATAAGCATGTCAATTGGAACATATACGTCGTCATCTGTGACACAGATACATATTTATCCTAACAAATGCTGAAATGTTTCTTGTAACTGTTTGCATTCTTTTTTTTCTGTGATGGATAATTATGCAAATAAGAATAACTGCTGCTGAGTTTGAATGAAAAACAAGTTTGATCTTAGGACACTGAAGCCGAATGACAACTTGGAAATCTAACAGCTCTGATTATAAAGCTAATCATGTCCCTATGTAGCTCTCTAGTTGTTGCATTTTGTACATACAGTTGTTTATCAGAACCCCCTTTTGCGGAGCTATATATTATTCATAGATATTTTGTTTAGTTCAGGTAATGGTTCTCCGTTATGATCTCTTTTTTATCTCATAGAGACATAATTTGAGAATGTTATTAGTATAAAAACATATGGTTGCAGTAAAAATTGAATTCTGAGATATGTCCAAAGTGAAGGTAGTAAAGAACTTCAGCAGAAGTTTAAACTCTTAAAACTAGTTATGGGCATATACATGTTGAATATAGGCTGCACAGCCCTATGTTTTGACCTTTGAATAAAATAGTAGTGTATACCAACTTTCCATTCCAGGATACAATTGTTTAAAAACTCCATAGTAAAAGGGCTTCAGTTTTAGCCACACTGTGAGTTTTTATGGGAAATTGCATTGCCTATATTAACAGAAATGCAACCTAGTGAGAATATGTTTTGTAGAAGCCTAATTCATATTTGCTAGGTATTATTCAATTGTTAACAGAATTCAACACTGATGGTCAAATAATTTGCAAAAGGACAAACTTAACCAATTTCCAGTAAATCTTCTGTTCCAGCCAATATATCCAGGGCTCACCTCACAGTGTTAGGAGTGATTCTTGTAATTGGTCTATGAATTTACCAAATGTGTATCTGAATAAGACAGCCTTCATCTAAAATTGATGATACCAATTTAAATTTTACTAAATTAAAACAGAAAACACTGAACATAATAATCAGTTTAATAATAAATGTATAATATTCATTTATGGTTCCAAAGAAGACCTTAAAATCAAAAATAAGATTATGTCTTCATTCTGAAGTGAACTCATTCCCATGGTATGTACGCTATGTTCCATAAATTCAAATTAATGTGTAGAGGATATTCAATCTATTATATTTGTAAGATAAATACTATAGAGCAACTATTGCAATTTAGCCCTTCTAGCGAAAATTGAAGCTATTTATATATAGTAATATGAAAACTAATGGTTGCAATATGTAAAACCTTCTTTCTAAAAATAGAAGTCCATAAAATATTAGAAAATTAGGAAAGAATGTCACAAATATAATAGCTTGCAAAAATAAGTTAGTTTACAGAGATATAATATTTATTTTTTCAGACTTTGCATTGAGGCCATTTTCAAAGTTTGTTCACACAAAATTTAAGTTATTTGTACTTATTTTTATGATACAAAGGAAAATTAATAATATAATTATTTTACATTTTTGAAATTTTACCCAAGTCCCCTTTATCATGTTTATAATGTTTTCCAATTTGTAGCAGTTGAATTTGTCACTTGTTTTCCTTCAAGCACTTCATTTGGGAAAGAAACGACATGAACAGATAGTGTCTCCTTAATTTAATAGTATGTTAAGCAAGCAATATAGTAAGCATATGATAGTATTTGAGCTGGGTCGGATAAAAATCGACCTTATGCAAATGAATACTGTAAACCAACTTATTTTCGCTGATACTTTATTTCGCGTTTATCCCCAGCTAGTCCAATTAACAGCAATTTAATTTCACGATTGTCTAATTTACTTGATGTAGTTTGATAAGGAGAGATATAAGTTATACATATTCACGACAATTTAATTTCGCGCTATTTTTCTACTTGCGAAAGTCACAAAAATAAATCGCTCGCTTGAGAAATTGGTTTACAGTATTAATACATGTTTATGTTTACTTATTTTGGGTTAACAATTGACAAAATCTCTATTCAAAGTCTGTGACTATTTGAAAATTTAGTTGTTTTTAAACCCCACAAAATAGGCCCAAAATTCATCTTTAATTTTGTATTTGAAGGTTCTCAAATCCACCAAAGGCTTTATACATGTACATGTGTATATGAACTTGCATAAGGTCAATTTCTGTCCAACACAGCTGATTTGTAGTATCTCTAACTGGATGTATGACATGTTTCCCTTTGCCAAAGAATCTTAAAATAAAAAAAAGTACATTCTCTGATGTTTACACACATAATGTAAATTGGACCATTACATATATATGAAATACGAAATATTCATTTAAAACATTAGAAAAACCTTTAAACATATACATAAGTATGGCACTAGTGTCTTGTATGCTTTATAAATTGTTCATTCTTAGAGCAAAAATTGTGCAGACAACTCAACATGAGCTGGTTAAATAGAATACTAATGTGTTGATAATCAAAAACATAAATATATTATAAATAGTATATAATATTTATGCAAATAACTTAATATCAATGTAAATGTGAGGTTAATTAACATATTTGTTGGTTATCAATTAAATTATTTAGACATACATCAGTAAAGCGTCTAACTTAAATAAGTTATCAGAGAAAAATAACATGCATGTGTTATTACTGACACTTTCGTGAGTTGTTTACTCTTTTTTCCTTTATCTGTAATAACATAGGTTTGTTATCAGTTAAATATATCATAAATATTTTATCTTTAATGAGCACTTGGGAATTCTTAAAACTTTGCACAGTAGCTCAATAAATTACCTTGATAACTAATTTTCTATTTCCATTAATACAATTTTGATCAATCAATGCTAAATCAATGAGACAATGCTTTTAAGGGCAAACTAAGCTGTAATAACAAGACTTAGTTATTACAAGCATGTAACTTACTATATGAGAGTAAATGAGACACTTGGAATCTTGTGCAGTGCCGCATTACACGCTCTGATCATCATTTCTTAAAATGAATTGAAATACATTGCCAGAGCAAAGCTTTTGAAGATATTTAGAAAAGCTGTAATAACACCCTTTTGTTATTGCAGGAATATATTTTATGTAATAACATAGGTGAACTATGCATGATTGGTAAACTATGAGCTGTTATATCTTTGCAAAGATTAGTATTCTTAAAGAAATTATAATATCAATAGAACTTGACAAAAATTTAACAAAATAAAGGTTGCATATTTTCCTTTTGAAACATGTAACATACATATGTTATCACAGTTTTTTTTTATATCCCGCAATAATAAAATGTATGTTATTTTCTCTAATAGCTTATTTAAGTTGGACCCTTGAATGTACATGTAAGCTGCCAGTTACTAGCAACTAACATTGTTATTAAAAAATTTCTATAAATTTGAAAATGACCTAAATATCTAACATATACACATACACTGCATCCTACATGTCCTCAGCTAGTTAAATAAAATTATCTGTTGAATAATTTGAATTTTTACAACCTTTTTGTACATAAACAATGGATGCACATATCAAATAACATAATACTTATATCCATAATTAAGTAAAAGGCTCATGAGTTTTCAGGTTTTTGAAAACTAAATATTATATGTTTCAATCAAAACAACAAAATGTTGTAAAATTGTAAAAAAACTCTCTATACATAGTATTTATCATTCTCTTTTAGTGATAATATATTTCGATCTTGTTCTGAATTAATATGTATAAAATTTTACACGTTTGTGTATTTCCATTGATCAATCATAAAAGATGTTGAGGTCTTTTCCAGAAATAATTGTAAGGGGGATCAGAAGGCACTTTTTTCAAACATTTGATGGTTCCAAGTTAGTTGGGAAAGAATGCTTGAACATTTTTAAAGGAAAAATACAAATTAAAAATTTATGTATCGTGGGGTCAAATAAAAAGTGCCTTCAAACCACCAATACATTTATTTTCTTGGAATAGCCCTGATTATCAGCATACTGTGAAAGTACTTTTATTCGTAGGGTACCAATTTTCGTGGTTTTCGTGGATGACTTTATCCACGATTTTAAGTGTCTAAAAAAATAAAACAACCATTGTCCAAATCAAGACATGGAAATATCCCCATCGGTAGGTTTCACTACTGATATGATCTAGAGAATATATTGAATAACGCCAAATCTAAGAATACTTTAATAGCAGTCACAGAGCTCCAACCGCATGCATGATTATACCCATTTTATCTTTAATAACCTAAACTGTACAACTTTTGATCTTTTAATTCTCTAAACAATATTTTTGATCGATGAAAGTCAGACTTCTGGTATTAATATGCTAGTATTATAAAGTGTTCATTTTAAATCCTCATAGTTCTCATACATATGGGAAATTATAATTTCATGCTGGGCTTGATTTTGATAAGAATTATTTGACAATTCAAGATACGTTTATAGTATTTGTTTATGTTACTGTTTTCTGTAGGTGAAATGTTTATGGCCTAATTAACACATTTGATGGTCTTAAACCTATTGATCACTTTATCATTTGTTAATTAGTGTTATCACTACCGGTCAATGTTTACTTTGCAATTTCCTAAATCCAGACTATTTGTAACATTCGTTTCTAAAGGCTTTAATTTTTTTAATTTAAAAAAAAAAAAAAAAATCCACGATTTAAAAACCCATGAACAAGTAAAAATTGCTCAAACCATGAAAAATTGATACCCTGAATTAAAGTACTTTCACAGTACTTATTTACTATTCTCTATTGATTGTCCTTTAGATGTTGATAAGGTCGGTAAACCATATATTTCTGAATATTCTAACACATGATAATATAAACTTAAATAAGATACATTATTTTCTTATGTTTTATTCTCTGCTTGACCTTGCACCGTAGGCTTAAAAATAAAAAAGTTGCAATACATTAATTGGTCACTATTTCAACTTTTTTTGTATAAAATTATAAAAGACATGTAATCTCTTCTCCATATCCCAAATGAAATGCTTTGCTTCTTTTACAATAGTATGTCCATAGTCTTTACATATCTGGTCCTTCTTCTCTCTCTCACAATACACTGATATTACATATATCATCCCTATGATGAATAAAGCTGTCATGAACAACGATAATAAAACCTTTGTACAAAGCCTGCCACCAGTTGCTGAAAAGAGACGATAGAAGAAAAATTAAGCCTTTATCTTACACTAAATAGTTAATGTGGTAACTTATGCTACAGGGAGACAACTCTGTAAAGTCAGCTTAGTGTTTTAATTACATTGTGTTGTAAAGGGAATATTAAGCTTCTCAATGATCAAAATTGGTGTTTGTCAAACTGCTATATAACCAGTGTATTTTTTCTGACATAACGGTTAGTTCAAAATTTTTGAAATTTTTGTTACAGGGTCAAAGTAAATACTTTGACAAAATTTAATGAAAATTAAACAAGCCAAATCAATTTTAGTGAAAGTGTTGGGTAACACATTAACATGGTTCTTTCTTAATAACATGAAGGTATAAGTTCTGCAACATTATGAATGTTAAAATTTGGACTTAATGCATGACATTGGTCAATTTTTACTTGTTAAAGATATACATTAGCCTATCCATAACACATTTGGTAGATGCTTTCAAAATTAGTATAAAGAATGCATTAGACTCTTCAATCTTGTAAATGGGGAATTAACAAACTAGAACAAAAAAAAATTATCTCTTTGATACTATTTCAACATCATCACAATTTTAAAACATGATTGTATATCTTGAACACCAAAAAAAAGCACTGTTTCTTTGGTTTGGTATTTATGAACCAAAATATTTGGTGTCAGGAATTGATACACTATTTCTTTTCCATTAACTCGATTAATATTCAAACAATTATACACTATTTCTTTTCCATTAATATTCAAACAATTATACATTATTTCTTTTCCATTAATATTCAAACAATTATACATTATTTCTTTTCCATTAATATTCAAACAACTATACACTATTTCTTTTCCATTTATATTCAAACAAGTATAAATAACTTCTATAATTATGGTTACCTGTTTTTACTTTAATTGCACTTTTACTTGTTCCACTATCAAATCTTTCACCTAAAAAATGAATTGAAATAATAAATATTTGTCTCACATTAAACATTTAACAAAATACATAAAATATCTATAATGGATTATGTTCTCTTCTGTTGTTTCAATACTAAACATAAATCAACATGATTAAGGAAGTTTCATTGAAAAAAATACAGCCTTTCAACTTATACTTAATATTTTAAAACAATTGTGTTAGTTAGATAGAGGATTATTGCATGCAGTGAGTACGAGCAATGGTTAAAACAAATAGTATTAGTGACCAATTAAAGTACAACTTATATGGTGTGCTAGACTCAATTGAAGAAAGTCAGTGGCAATACTTCAACACTGGGCACAATTTAAAATTTTCTGATCAATTTTATTTGGTAAATATCTTCAGGATCTTAGGAAAAAAGAAGGCTAGAGAGCAAACACAATGAAAATATAATGAATATTTCCAGGGGCATAACTCTTTCAATTTTTCACATATAGGCATTGGCATAATTTAACCGTATCAAAACAAATAGAGCTCTTCACTGTCTGAATTCGGCCATATTGGATAGGGGGCAGATTTTCATAATGGAGATAAAAATGGTGGGCAAATTACGGAAAACATCATTAAAACAGAGCAGTTGCTTGGATACACACATAGGATTTCCCATACTTCCATACTATTTCAAACTATATCTAAAAAATCTGCCCCCTATCCAATATAGCCAAACTAATTTTGAAGAGCCATATCAGTCAAACATTGAAAGATATGGGAGCAAAAATATCAACATGATTTTTACTTTTCAAATTTGTGGCCACAAATAAATGATACATACCTTCTTCTGATGATTGTGTATCCTCATATTCCTCTTTCTCAGTTTGGTACTTCTTTTTATTTTCTTGCTTCTTCCTTTCTTTTTCTGCTTTTCTTTCATCTCTCATTTGCTGTCTTTCACTTTCTTCCTTCTCTTTTTGTAAAGTTTCTAGTTCTAAATTAAAAAACAAATTTGTTGTGCAATTAAAATATTTAAAGGAAAAAAAATTGTTATTTTTGTAAGCACTATATACATGATAGAACCATGATCATTATACCAGTTATGAATAACAATACATTACTAAAAACATGGCAGCTAAACCTAACTTAAAGTTTCATGCCATTATTTTCCCAGTGAATTTCTAATCTATCTACAGTTAGCAATGGTTAAATTTGTATAAAGTAAAACACACTAAATTTACTACATTTTAACATTTCTTCTAATCTGACAAATGGTACTTCAGAAGAAGAAGTCTTCTGAAAGACATGTAACACTTCCCAAAGACATAATTCCAGGGTTCTCACTAAGGCAAGTCCATGAGTCCTGGACTCATCAAAATCTTTCTGGACTCACCATTTTCAAAACTGGTGAGTCCACAGATGCATCAAGATTGAAATATTTTGTATAAACTCAACACGTTTAAACACAAATATCATCATTTTATAGCAAAAGTAATCTGAATTTAATGTCATTTCCTTGCTTTGTTATGCCATGGAGACTTATATATTACATAACATTGCAATAAAATATCTTCTCCTTGCTTCTTGACTCACCATGGCCAAAAATGCTATTGGACTCACCATGGCCAAAAATGGTATTGGACTCACCATGGCCAGAAATGCTATTGGACTCACCATGGCCAAAAATGACTAGTCCCTGGACTCGCCTTCAAAAATCCTTAGCGAGAACCCTGATAATTCTGTCTCTGAGCAGATTAGTCTTTGCTCTCACTCCTTTATGACACATGCTTAGCAATAAGCAGAAAATAGTAAGTTTTTAATTTTGACCTGATTAGGGGTTGATTACACTCAAGGCAAGCATATACCCCAGAGACCATCAATCTGTTGGACAAATGTCAAGACTTGAAATGGTACTAAATACAAAATAGTTATCCTATTGCTCATAACTGAAAAAAAAGTCATTCTTCAGTCACTGAACCATAAACATGAAAGACTTCAAAACTTAAGACTGAGCAACATAAACCCTTCAAAAAAGGACTCATCTCGGAAGCTCTGTTGAGGTAAGCAGATACAAACTCAGAAAACAAAAATGCAGTATGGGCTTTGCTCATTGTTGAAAGATGTACCGTGACCTATCGTTGTTAATGTCTGTGTCATTTTGGTCTCTTGTGGACAGTTATCTCTTTGGCAAGCATACCACATCTTCTTTTTTTATATACATTTTCTGAAGATTTACCTCTTTCTTTCTGAAGCCTTCTCTGTTTTACTCTTTCTAGTTCTGAATTGAGATCTTTCATGTACCTCAATATCTGAAAAAAATGCATCCATTGGCAATTACAGGAGAATGTCAGAGAGTTGTAATAACGGTTGAGGTATTTTTCATTTAGATGGCGCATTTTGAAAAAATTTGTAAGGGTTCCGCTGCCTATTTTTGCTGTAAATCGCAGGCTCAACAACAATGAGGAAAAAATCAATAAAAATATTCCTCTTGTTACTATTTTATGATTGTAAGAAAATCATAAAGTCCATTTACAAGTAAATTACAGAAAAAACGGAGTAATCTTTTTACAAACTTTACTTCTGGATACAATCTTATGATCATAAATAAGCTTCTGTCTAAGTTTGGTACAAACCCAGGATAGTTTAAGAAAGTTATTAAAATTTTAAAAACTTTAACCACAGAGTGAATGTAATGGTTCCCCGCAGAAAAAACTAAGTCCATTTTAAAGTAAAATATGGAAAAAATGGATTTATTTATTTACAAAATTTACTTCTGGATACTATCTTATGATCATAAACAAGCTTCTGTCCAAGTTTGGTACAAACCCAGGATAGTTTAAGAAAGTTATTAAAATTTTAAAAACTTTAACCACAGAGTGAATGTAATGTTTCCCCACAGAAAAAAACTAAGTCCATTTATAAGTAAAATACGGAAAAAGTGGAATTTTATTTTTACAAAATTTACTTCTGAATACTATCTTATGATCATAAAAAAGCTTCTGTCAAAGTTTGGTAGAAATCCAGAATAGTTTAAGAAAGTTATTAAAATTTCAAAAACTTTAACCACAGAGTGAATATTTGTTGACGCCGACGCCGACGGAATGTAGGATCGCTTAGTCTCGCTTTTTCGACTAAAGTTGAAGGCTCGACAAAAAAGAAAATAATGTATATATTGAACATGTTGAAGTTCTATCTACATGAAAAAATATGTACAAGGTTACATTTAAAGTTGTTTTTTGGTGTCATATATACTTGTAAGAGTACACAGGAAGTATGGTTATTTAATTTACTATAGATTCATTCATTTTTGTTAAAATGATTATGTGAAAATTTTATTCCGCTACATACATGTCTATGGAAAATATTTTTTTAACACTTAGGTTTATGGTCTATCTTTACCTGCCAATAACAATAAATTGACAATATATGTTTTTGAATTATATTTAAAGGCATTCTACCTCTAAAGTTTAAATTGTGTCCGGAATCATATATAGAATAAAGTTTAAATTATACGTTACAACTAATGGAAAGCTATTCAAGAACAGAACAATTAAGAAATGACCATAAAAAATTTGGTGCACACTGAATAATGCATGAGCTGGTTATCTAACAGTGTGCACCACATTTTTTATGTTATTTATTTATGACATCACGGTCACATGACCATGATGACTAAATTATATCTATGGGCTCATAACAAAATAATGTTAGTCAATCAGAAGATGTGTTACATCCAAAATTAAATTATTAACATTTATTGTCAACTCTTACCCTTTGTGCACATTTTTTGCATTCATTCTCATTTAAACAATCTCCAGCATTTCTTTTCAGCTCGTCTTTCAAAGGATTATCTTTTAAGTCCAACCATCGTAATTTTTCCAATCTCCAAAAACTTAATGGCAAAACATTCAATTTGTTCCCGAGTAGGTCAAGGTGTTGCAAATTGCGTAGATTCCCAAAATTATGTGGCAATTCTGTTAGTAAATTTTTGCTAAGATCAATCTTGACTAGATGATCAAGGGTGCAAAATGGATCCTGAAAAACAAAATTAAAATTAACAAAAAGATTATGAAACAGAAAGTCATACATGTCAGAAATCTGATGTTCTGAAGTTTTCGTTTGTTGATGTGTTTGTTATTTTATATAGATTAGATTGTTGGTTTTTCCATTCGAATAGTTTTACTCTAGTAATTTTTGGGGCCCTTTATAGCTTTATGGGCTAGCAAACTAAAAAGTAATGCAAGCGTTACACCTTTAATGTAAGAATGACTTTCTGTGCATAAGATTGTTCCTTTACTTACAGATAATATTAAGATGTCATTGTTTTTTTATTTACATATGATATTGAGATGACTTTGCTAAAATGCTATTCAGATTAAAGATCTGTTGATATGACATTGTTATTTTTATTGAGATTTTCACATTTTTGGATTTGTGTGTGAAAACATCAGCTGCTTGCGATATTGATACACAAGTGATACAATTTTGCGTATTGTTATGCGTTTAACTTTTCTACATTGGCTAGAGGTATAGGGGGAGGGTTGAGATCTCACAAACATGTTTAACCCCGCTGCATTTTTGCGCCTGTCCCAAGTCAGGAGCCTCTGGCCTTCGTTAGTCTTGTATTATTTTAATTTTAGTTTCATGTGTACAATTTGGAAATTAGTATGGCTTCATTATCACTGAACTAGTATATATTGGTTTAGGGGCCAGCTGAAGGACGCCTCCGGGTGCGGGAATTTCTCGGTACATTGAAGACCTGTTGGTGACCTTCTGCTATTGTTTTTTCTATGGTTGGGTTGTTGTCTGTTTGACACATTCCCCATTTCCATTCTCAATTTTAATATGTACTCATTTTGAAGTTGTTTGCTTCGCTCACTGACTTTCAGCTGATATTTTACAATATCAATATACAGACACCCTGATAATCAGTCATGTGTCAGTACCAACAGTACTTACTGGAAATGTTTAGTTCCCTTTGTTATTTTACTTACAGGTAAAGTTGAAATAACATTGTTTGATAAATCCAATACTGTAGCTTTTTTTATGGCTGCCTGTAAAATAAAATAATTAAACATGTACAAGCGAACCTAGTTAACTAAGTTAAGTTGAAGTCAAAGGAACCTGATGAAAGAACTTGACTAATTGCATCTACAATGTACATGTATATAGATCAAGCTGCATTTTTCATTACCTCTTACTACCAGACTTCGTGACATTTAAATAATTCCTGAACTGCGATGTATTTTTTTAAGTATACCGCAGAGCTCCAGATACATTGTAAATATTCATACATTGGGGTTTTTACCCACCATTTTCTTATATAATTGGGTGATAAAGTTTTTTAATTGCATTATCAATTCCAATTCACCCCTCAGGTTAATATCAAATTGGGTTTTTCACCACCAAGCTCCTTAATGCATGGGGTTTTTATCGACACAATATTGAATATTTAGGCAATATCAACCCCAATTTTTTTCCATTTCAAATTAATATGTTTCTGTCTTTGTTTAGCTCTTTTATTTGTTTAAGGTTATGGTTAGGGTTAATTGCTAGCTGTTTTATTTGGTTTATTAACTGAGTAGCAATTGTAGGTTTAATTTGTGTCCCGTTTCAAACCGTTTGCCAGTTTTGTATTTTCTCACAAAAAAGGATATGTGTATTCACAGGCACTCGCCTTATACCTTTATATAATAAATTCTGAGACCAGTGCCTGATCAGTGGCTGTGTGCATAGTGTGTGTATTCATTAATTAACCGTAAAATTAATAAAAAATAGTATGTAAACTCTAATTATACTTGAATGATTTTCTTTTATTCAATTTACATAAATCTGGGTTTAGTTGTCTTTTATTAGAACTTTTGGTTTCTAATGCTTTATCATTTCATAATTGATTTTGGCCTTTCACTTTTTCCAACTGACTTCGCAATGTTCTCATTATGGTACGCACACACGCCCATGCGTTCGATGGACGCTTCCTTAAAACACTGGCTGAGTCTTGTTATCATATAACTTTCCCTCAGTTTTTCAAAAGAAGCCGAAAACATGCTTCTATTCAATATTTTAACCGGACATTCACTTTCGTTTTAATTCAATGTATGTTATGAAAAATCCCGAGCAATACGAAAAAAAATATGACTACATGACACACGCTAATTGGATAAACACTGAGAAGATCAAAATGTTTACAAAAACATGTGTACCTATTGAGCAACGGAAAACTCAAACAGGGACCCATTTCAGCTACTTGATACAGGGATCTATTTTTAGAACGACAGGAAATTTCCAATTATAAATATTATAAAAATAGTTTACGCAACGACTGTAAACAGATAAGGGTAAATAACACAAACGGTAGCCAATAAAAGGGTTGAGAACTCATGGTTTTGGCATATAATTGGGTTTTCCGTTGAATTAATTGGGTTGTTGAACCCGTCAATGGACAATTGCATTGGGTTTTCTATTATTTGTATTGCGTGATCACACAAATACACAGCTTATCTGGAGCTCTGTATACCTAACAATAATTAATCCTTTTTATTATACATGTTATACCTTTCATATATTTGAAACAATTCTATTGGGTAAAACATTATCACATGACATAGAATAATTCAGTTAATTTTCATTCAATTGCAAGGAAGGACAAACACATGACGAATAACCCTAAAAAATTAGACCAGTGGTGAAAAACCCTATTATTCACAGGGGAATAACCTTCTAAGCTTCTTGATATGTATACCAGTTGTCTGCCAAGATAATGATGTCACAGACATAAAGCAAAGTTCATGGTGCAGGAAGCCCATCAAGAGATGAAAAAACAAGACCAAACAAGCGTTATGAATTCATCTAGTGTTGATGATATTTCTTGTAAACTCTTTTTCAGGGCCATCTTTATATAACAGAAAGAGTCTACCTTTGTTGTACAAATGCGCAATGTCAATCGACACAAAATAGTTTTCTATTGTAAATGTTTTGACAATCTGTTCCAATATTTTGCTTTAATTGAAACTGTTTGTTCCGTACAATAAAACAATTATAGCCCATTGAGCAGGTGCATTGAGTTGTTGATTATCCACAATGGTCTACTCTAGTAAGAGTTATTCCCCTCAGGCAAAAGCCCTCAGTATCTGGTCGTTCCGGCCCCAAAATGATCCAGTCTCAAGTCAATACGGCCCATAGTCGTTCTGGCCCAAGTCGATCCGGCCCCAAGTTGATCCGGCCCCATAATAAAATGTGAATACTATATTCACTATATAGAGGAATTTGTGACAAATTTGAACCAGTATAAACGGAATTTGCAAAAGGCTTAAAATTCAATCAAAGCCTGATTAATTGAAGGTAATTAATCAACAAAGTCTTTATAGTTTGATCTTTTGTTTGGTGTAATAAAAATATTGATGTCTGAATTCTTTTATATACAATGATATACGTTTTAATATAATTATACCCAATACAGTCAGGGGTACTACTTATACAAGTGTATTTTATTTACTTGAAGAAATAAAAAAAAATATACACATACATGTATAAGTAAATTTGTAGGATACTTATACAAGTGAATTTTATTTACTTGTATAGGTAAAAAAAAATTGGCTTAGTTATGTCCCTTAGGCATTCAGAATTTTTTACTTGTATAAGTAAAAAAAATCATCCTTTCTTCTTTTCTTGAATTCTAAAGATTTCTTTGCTCTAATAGAATTTTAAATTGTGTACCCTTTACAGATGTCTTTACTAATCATTTAAGTGTAATTTCATGGACAATGAAAGTCCCATTTGTTTGTTATCTTCTTAACACTGCTCATTTACAAGCCCATAGTTGTTTTATACTCATCTAAAGAAAATATTTTTCAAAGGTCTTTTTTAATTTTTTTTACCGAACAATAATAAACATTTATGAATTAAAATTACACTGTAACATGATTAACATCTTAATTTGTATTCTTTATAAATATGTTTTTTATTGAATATTGGGGCCAGATCGACGTTGGGCCTGATCGATGTGGGACGGATCAACTTGAGCCGGATCTACCCGAAAGCAAAGCCCTCATGGAATAACCCTTACTCAGGAGTCAGGTTGCCTTTATTTTTAGATGATCAACACTCAGCGGGCCAAAATTGTATATTGTTACACTTTTGAAGTAATCAGGGCCAGTGTCTTCTTATCAGAACTGTACTAAAATTTTAATCCATGTTGTTTTAAACAAAAACAAAAATTCTATTTTTTTTAAATTTGTATACATTTTCAGAAACTGATCATGACAAAGTATCGAATGACTAACCAGCTCTTTGACGGGAACAGTTGTCAAATTACTCAAACCAAGGTCTAATTCGTTTCCTTCTAATTTATCTTTTAAATTTTCTTTCGGCATTCTGACAGCTGCGAGAGATTGAAAACTGAAAGTTGAATTCGTCACCAATTTCTTCACCGGAAATGGGGAAATGACACTTATAACACGTAATGCTGAACAGAGATAAAGCAATTTCGTATTTTTTCATTGCCGAACTATTTTTATATACAACTAATACCCAGATATAAACATAGCCAACAACGGTCATTTTATATTAAAAGAAATGATTCATAAATCATTTTCAAATCATAAATGAATAACAAAAAATATTTATAATATTGTACTGAATGATTTTATTGGCACTAACACACTTGTATCTCCATTTCTATATTTTTGTACGTTTGGGTGAGTTGTCGAAAAAACTATTGGGAAGTACTTTGCTACATCATACCAAGGTTGCTCATGGTAAAATCCTAACCGAACATGACTATTGTTTATTGAAGGAGATCTTTAAAACGTTTAATTAGAACGCAGGTTTAGTCTTCAAGCTTCCTGTTGATCTTGACATGCGAAATGTGAATTTCGAGAAGACCCACACGCACATTTAGGCTTTATATCTTTATCAAACAGCTATATCTATGGTATTTCCATTTATAATTGAATCCATGAAACTCTCACAAACATATTCCTAACCATGATAATACAAGAAAATTAAATAACACCGCTAATTAGTGATGATTTTCACTTCACGACCTTGAAATCATATATGTTTCGTAATACATGTAATATAAAAATACGCAACTTAGATCACGCAATCACAAAATTATTACACCATATATACTGTAATTGGCGGCATAATTAAAGAGTGAAATATCATTTGTGCAATTTATAAAGTATAACATTTGAATTATCATGAGTATGTTGATGGTAAGTGAAATTGAACCATGATTGATGATTGAAAAATATGTAAAATAGAATTTTTAATTTTAATTTGATATTAAAGTAATAAACTATATATTTGTTGGTAATGGCTGTTGGATGCAGTGTGGTCTAAGTAGATAATCGACTTAGATTATTAGAAGATAATAATATAATTTATTGTCCTTGATGAACATGATGAATAATCAGCAATACAAAATCAACAGCAAAGATATTTTGGTCCCGCATTATATTCTTCTCTACATGCACTTTAATGTTGGTGTGTCCCTACCATTGAAGATTCACTTAAGTCTAGGTTAGGAGCATAGGCTCTAGACCCTATATAAAACTAGATTTACACAAATGTTTCTTTGTTACCAGGTTACCCATACCGTATTACATGTATTACATATGCAGGGATGATTCTAGGTGTTTTGGGATGGGTCCCTTGACCATTAAATTGGAAATTTTCATCCTAATTGGGATTTTTTAGGCATAAAATCTAAGAGGAAATAACATTATTTACCTCAGTGAAATTGTTTGCCTTAAATTACTTGAGAATGAAGGCTTTTTTCCTTTGGAGAAGAATCCCAATTTGAAAAAAAAATGGCTTAAAATTATTCCCCAAAAGACAAAAAAATTCCCAAACAGTGCAGTTTCAGTAGTAATTGTGCATGAATACAACCTGAAAAACACTAATTTTTGCATTTTTCGTGCCTTAAATGAGTATATGTGCAGATTTGAGGGTCTATATGTGCATTATCACTGACTATAGGGGTCTTATTTCAAAGCAGGGTTTTACTCTTGAAATGGGGTCTGAAAATTGAAGTTTAAGTTTAATTCATGGTTTATTAAAATTTTCCAATTTGATAAAAATGATGCCTATTTTCCCAATAAAAAAGGGTAAAGGTAGTTTTGAAAAAATCCAACAATATCTCTGTACCTGTAAACACGGAAAATGTATATTAGGTTTCACCTGTAGACTGCTGTAATACGTTGTAACATTTTGAATAATCCTGCACGTGCTACTGATTATGATATACCGGTATATGATTACCAGATCGCTTGACAGTTATTGGATTGAGACCAGGGAAGTTGTTACATGAAGATCATTGCACATGATGCACTATCTTCTCTTAGCTATGATATTAACCTAGGCCTTTTATATTTATATAACAGCTAACATAAACCACTGAAAAAAATCATCCATTGGGTAATTTTTTCAACAGCAGGTCATCTTTATAAATTTATCTTGATTTAAATGGATTTCAAATTGAACTGGTCAATTGTCGAATTCAGAAAAGCAATTACAAAAGTTCAAGTACTTATTGGATAAGATTTTTTTGTGATTTTTGCTTTCTGTTTAATATGTAAGTTCCCATAGTATTACTTTAGGTGTAACCCTAAGAAACAGGAAATTAAAGCATTGAACTATTGTGTTTAAATATTATTATATTTTGGATCATCTTCAGACTTCACAACTTTTAAAAAAAGTTCCATGATGTTGACATCTATTTCATGAATGATCTATCATCCACATGTATTTTCAAAAACGCTCAAGCGTTTGTCTTTTGAGGAAATAGAGCCTGACAAAATATAAATTAATTTCTTTAACATGTTTAAAAAAAAAAGTTTTCATCATATTATATAACTGGCTCTGCTAGGCGATCTCCTTTAACGAGATCGGCGCTCATTAAGATTTATTCATCAATGTTATATCTAAATTGGAATATTGCTCTCTGCCGAGGTCTGCTTCAATGAAACCCATTTTGACAAAAATCATCTTTTTATCGACCTACTGGGCAATCTGCTTTTATGAGATCAAAAACTCCCATTGCATTTCCATCAATTGAATCCGACTGCTAAAAATTACCACATGTTGACATAATTAAATCGTTGTTAATAAAAGGAGATCTTAAACAGCATTCTCATCCAGGTTTTAAAACGCTTTGACAACAAACTATGAAAAATTATAGTTGCTTAAATTGGTGACGGCAACATTTAAGAAAATATCAATTTTTAAATTATTTTTTTTCTGAATTGGGAATTTTAATTCACATTATTTTTTTGGGGGGCCGCTGGATGATTTTAGGGTCGTTAAGCGGCCCTAAACTATATAGTAGAATCATCCCTGATATGTTTTATTTGTCGTATTTAGATAGGTATTTATGTTATAATGATATTGTCTACTGTTTGTTTCAGGCAAAATACCTTATACAGATTGTGACTGCTGGGGCCCAAGTTGTTGGAAGAGCTTTTGTTAGAGCTGTGCGAGAGGAACATCAAGCTTACAAACATGCTGCTAGTCGACATGGAGGACAATCTGGTTCTTCTCAAACCAAACAAGAAGCTAGAAAGGCTGCTATCAATGACACATTTACTGGGATGTCTATACAGGTACATTTTTGTTGTACATCATAAATCAGCAGTCAGAGCTCAGACATAAATAAGTCTGAATCTGCTTTTGACTCATAGAGGTCTAGATTTGTAAGTTTTAGGATTTGTCTCCCTTTAATGTAAGACAAAATACGACTTGAACATGTTGAATAAGTCCAGTATTGTTATACAAGAAATAATTGACCAGAATCAAAAAGTTGCAAATATTGACTCCTATAAGTCGATGAGTGATCAAAATTGGTTATATTCAAGACCCATGCATATTTATAAGGAGGTCATGCATCTAAATCAAATAATGACAACATTGAAAGCCAATGCTTTGTCTTCTAAAGAAAAATATGAATGAGAGTCTAAAAAATCGGAGATAATGTTAATAAACCTTACAATGCAACCACCTGGAATCACACTTAATGAGGTAAAACATCTGTGTTTAGTATGGATGTTCAATGAGATAATTAAATATAGATAGCTCAAGTCCTTGTGAACTCTGAATACAGGTTTTTGCTGTCATAGGTGGTGTAGTTTGGCTTCAAAGTAACATTAAGTTTTTTCAACAACTTAAATAGACCTTAACAAGTCTGTCATTTTCTGACTTAGATAAGTCTAAAATTGAAACTACATTTTTATAATTAATACATGTTTCGACTTATTAAAGTAAAAAACAAAAATTGACTTGTTTACGTCTCAGCTCTGACTGATCAGAGATCTATAAGATGATATATATACTGTATAGATATAGGAAGATGTGGTATGAGTGCCAATGAGACAACTCTCCATCCAAGTAACAATTTATAAATTTAAACCATATACATAGTAGGCCAAGGTACAGAGCCTAGGCTCACACAGAACAGCAAGCTATAAAGGACCCCAAAAATTATTAGTGTAAAACCATTAAAACAGGAATATACACAGTTTGTCAAGAACGAATGGCAGGATTCTTTAAACTTGATAAATCATACTTAAAAACTCCACTTTAACATATAGATGTACATGTATGACTTTGTTAAGTGAAAATTATTTTAACCCTGTTAAAAAAAATCATGAGTTCACGGTCCAATCACATGTTTTCACTTAAATACCATTTAATGCTAGGTCTATGAACTTGTAATTTGTATCATAAACATTAATGATGTCATATTAAGGTGTATGTTTGGATATGGATTTTGTTTTTCATTTCAACATTGTTAAAAAACGATTTATGCAAAAATTCAAATTTATCAAAGACTAGGGGTTACATGCATTGACCAACACATACATGTTAGAATTTTTATCTTTGATATATCCAATTTTCAAAAAAATTATTAATAATCCTAGAAAAATAGTTTTAAATGTTCTATTAAATGCATTTACAGAAATTTCTCAATTCTTCATATTCATTTTTTTTTTCAATTATGACTTAAATACTGGTCATTGTAATACACTATTGTACTGAGAGAATATGAATATTTGTAAAATCTTGAATCAATTATCTTTTTAGGAATTTACTGATCTGAAATTTTATTCAAACTACCAAAATTGCATGTTTTCTTCATATATTTTTTTCAGGAAGCCAGACAAATATTAAATGTAAAAGAAGATGTAGATTATGAAAGTCTAGTGAAGAATTATGAACATTTGTTTCAAGTCAACGATAAGAGTAAAGGGGGATCACTATATATACAATCAAAGGTAGGTTGAGATAGGAAATGAGGAAGGTGTCTTAAGAGACAACAACCTGGTCATAAAGCAGAAAAGAGAGTGGTTTTCTCAGGACACTCCGGCTTCCTCCACCAATAAAAAGTGGCAACCACAATATAGCCTAAATGTGTTGTTTAAAAGTTGTGTTAAAACACCACAAATCAAATCAATCATATAAATGATCAAAACTAGTTCCCCTTACACAATGTACAATTTTCCTAGGATTTATAGTTTCTGCAATTCAATATTAAATGCATATCACTGTGAGACAATATTTATGATGTTCCACTTTCGTTCTGCTGTATTATATATATAATGTAGAATTAATATCTGCCAAGTAATACTTCAAGTATGTATGTACTAGAATTCATTTGTATATTTGAACCTATTTGGATCTTACATTGTCAGAAATTTTTCAAAATTGGTATAGCCAGGAAAGTTGTGATTCAGAATAATGGAAAAAATACAAGAGTTATTTCCCTTTATTCTGCAATTTTTAGTGGAAGAAGACGTCAAGTCTTCTGAAGACTTAAGGGGCTGACCATTGGCATTGAGTCTCTGTATGCCGCATTCATTTCGTGTATTACAATTTCAAAACAACTTAGATTCCTGACACTGATTTTTACACATGATTAGGCATCTGAATCATTTAATTTGTAAATTATGATTGTAAAACAATCACTATCGTAAGTATGACCCTTTTATTTATGTAAATTATTAGATTTCATCTCATCCACCTGAACGTTATTTGTTTACTTGTAACAGGATGTTTTAACTGTATATATTTGTATTACGCATGCGTGAATTTGGTATCGGGACAACTCGCCCTGTTTACAAGTTCGCCCTTGAAGTTACGAATTTGCAATCCTGCAGACAAGAAGATTTTGTTTTTATATAAATAAAAAGGATATATAAAGTGTTGTCTTTATTCATGGTTTTCCTTTGTCATGTGAATTAGATGCCCTTCGTAACATACATGTGAACCTCCCGTTTAGGAGAAAAAACTCCCGTGTATGAAATTTTTCAGACGCCATATTTGATCATTTCATTCTACTGTACGGGTGTAATTGACACCTGTGTTAAATTTTACCTGAACATCAAAGAAGATGTATAATTATATGGCTTCACTTGACAGCTTGGGTGTCAAACATACTGGTAATCAACGATGTTTACCTCAGGCTAACTGCCGTTTTGATGTTGTGTTATCAAAACGATGTGTATTGGGAATATTGAAATACTTTTTTGTTACTTCCCTTTGTTTTATCCTGTTTTCAGTTATTTTGCTTTTAAAAATGTAAATTGTAAAAAGACTATAAATGATTAATATTTTAATCAAATAATCATAAAAGGATGTTGATTAAATGAATTTAAATGATTTTGGACAAATAAAAAAATTAAAATTTATAAATTATTTTAGCAATCTAGACCTCCTTTCAAGGATTAAATTGAAGTTTATATGTTAAATTTGTTTATAACTGAGTAGAAGTCAACATACACTATGTGCAACTCGACTAACAAAAGGTCTAGTAGTTAGATTAATTCCTAGTAAAATCTTAAAATTTAAATTTGTAAATGTTAGTATATATTAGATTTTATTGTGTAAGCTAAGAAATAGCAAGACATTTTACACTGTTTTTAAGTCTTTTTAAGCTTTCTACAAATATGACTTTCATAATGCTTTAAAAAAATCCATGCAGTACTAGTGTTAGTGTATGTTATTTTTTTAATTAATTTACGATGTTGCAAATATACATGTAGAGCTTATTTCTTTCTTATTTGTCTATACATTTACAAATGATAAAGAGATGGAGACATGAACAAAAATATATACAGATAAGATATATAAATATAATGGTTCATTTGCAAGCAGTGAACAATCATTTGTCAAAAACAAAACAAAACAAGAAACAGATTCTTCTTATTATTTTATTTTATTCAAATAGAGAGGCAATAAGGGAACTATAAACATTACAATTTGATGGAAATTTGAAGAAAAAACACAATTTCTACATCATTTGGTTACATTTACGACAAAATTTATGTCGATAAAAAACATGATGTTTTGACCATTCAGTACTTAATAGATGCATAGTTCTTGGGGAAAAGTTTCATCAAATAATATGAATATAAATGACTTTTTTTTGTGCTCATTTTTTACAGTGGGTTGTGATGATCTTCCAGTTAGGTTACCCTCATTTGGACTGTTGTTCCCAACCTGTTAAAGGTCCATCTTTGTGCATAATTCAAAATTGGAAATTTCAACAAGCATCTAATATTCTTAATCTGGAAAATAAACCCTGCTCTGCTAGCTTCATGTATATTTTTTCTACCGATTTAATATATAACTAGAATCATGCAAACAGACTTGAGGAAAAGGCATGTAAGTTCATCATACAAATATGACACTTTTTCTAGACAATCCAGATCTTGCAAAATACGTCGCTAAAAATTGTAACCTTTAAAATTGTTGTTGTGCAGTAAAAACCCATATGGGAACTTTCAAAAGTTGGCAGGTATGTAACAAGTCTTACTATTTTTATGCTCCATTTATGGGCAATATGTTTTATAGTCTGTCCGTCCGTCCTGCTTCTGGTTATAAAGTTTATGGTCGAGGTAGTTTTTGATGAAGTTGAAATCCAATCAACTTGAAACTTAGTACACATGTGTTCCTCTTGATATGATCTTCTTAATTACTGCCAAATTAAAGATTTTACCTAATTTTCATAGTCAACTGAACATAGAAAATGATTGTACGGATGGGAAATCCATGTACTTATGACCTTTTCTTGTTTGAAGAAAAAAAATACATTTTAACGATAATGGAACAAAGCAGCCTGGGTAAGTGGGGCTGCTTTTATGGTAATTCAAGTTACCTTTTATTCACCTTCTTCCACTTCAGAGCTATCAGCTCTTTGATTAGATAAAGTTTGTTACTAATTCTAACGACATGTTTTAATTGACAAGCATTTTGTTTTTTTGTAATTAAGAGGATAAGTGATATTTTCCAAATTATCATACATGAGTGGTTAACTACCAATGAAAAGTCTGTGTGTGTATGTTAATGAGTGGAACATCAGAGTGTAACTGTTATCACTTAAAGCTATCGACAATCACACTGTTTAACTCTACTACCCTCATAATTTGATTTGTAAGTTAATAGGAAAACCAAGAATTAAAATTTAATAAAAATGAATTATTTTCTCAGTTAAAGGATATTTCCACAAAACATTAAACTTTCTTGGTATATGCCCAGATAAACAGTTTTTAATATAGCATATTATACTTTAACTTGATAAAGTTTTGATTCCTGAACAAAAATTGTTATTTTTTTTTTATTTTAAAATTATGATAATTTATTTTATTTTTAGGTTGTGAGAGCAAAAGAAAGATTAGACATGGAAATGAAAGATAAAGACAAAGATATAAACACTGAAACAAAGAGAATAGAAACAGACAATAAAAGTCAAGATGGTCCTTCTTGACAAAAAATATTTTAGTGTATAGTGAATCTACAATATAAAAGAAAATGCCTTCCGTTCAAGGAAACTCTTTAAGAAAACTACCATCTTATGTTATCATATAAACAATTGTTGATGAATTTGTTCTTGAATGAAAGGAAGGATAGAAGTCATTGTATGTTACAAAAAACATTATCATTAAATCTGTTTGAATAAGATTGACAAATAAACAGGTACACATGTAGTCAACATTTACTTTGTACAATTTAATTAAAAAGAGGCCTTTATACTGGAAATTTTATAATATACTAGAGTCTGAAATCAGTCTAATTTTTTTCTTAACTTTTATGACCTTAGAATGTTTCTTATTCATCCAATATAATGGAACTTACGTTAAATTAAACTACAAAAAAACATTTCTTCAGTAAAAGTTAAAAAATTTAGGAAGTTTTTGATAACATATATTCATAATATATGTGATCAGTGCTAAACCTCCAAAAATTTCATTTTTATTATGTTATCCTTACCTGTTTTATCATTTTAATCAGATGATTCATGGAAACCATTGCTAACCAATTTGAATTTGTATTATTTTAGGAGTATAAATGAGTATAAATGACAAAAAATACATATTACAGTGTTGTTATTACAGAGACTGGTCTCATTTCTGAATTCCATTTTAATTGTCGGTTTATTTTGAACGATGTGTATTGAATTTTTAGATGATGATAATCTATTAAATTGAGAGAGATATGTTGAATCAATATGTCAGTTGTAAAGAAATAAACATGTTTTTTATGAAACAAGTTGCTTTATATACCTTGATATGTGATGTACAAGACAGTTGTCAGAGAATACATGTCCAGTTGAGAATATTTCAAAATATTCACAAGTTGACCACAGCTACAATATTTATTGTAAGTCAATAGAGTAATTATGTGGTAATAAAGAAGTTAAACACTTTCTTGACCTGGTCATTAAAAAAATTAAAGTGATCTTATCTTTAATTGACTATCATAGCTTAATAAATATGATTTACCCTATACTTCATAGGCGGATCCAGTGGGGAGGGGGCCCTGGAGGGCCCAGGCCCCCTATCGCGGGAAAAATTTGGTTGATTATACAGGGAATCATTGAGGCATGATTGGATAGGTCAGGCAGTGGTCCCCCCTTAGGAAAAGTTCTGGATCTGCCACTGTACTTGATGCACTGACCAAAACATACTGCAGATTGAATATGTAATACTTAGATTGCCAGAACTGCAATATGGATGACTGTTTTGCCAATAATTAGGTTGTATCCACAAATGAATAAAAAAAGGGGTGCTTGTGGACTGTTAGTTCTTGAGGGTATAACCAGCCCAGTATTGCCAGTACTACAGTGAAAATATGGATATTATGTTATTGAAATTTGCTGTTACAAAATTTTACAGTCATTGCATTTTATACAGCACATATTATTTGTTTCATATAGAGGGTTGAAATTATCAATTTTGTATAACAAAATCTGAATAAAGATACAAATATATGCAGAGGTGGATTTAAGGAGAGTTGCAAGAATTGGTTTGTTTTTTGGGGAGGGGGGTGGAATGTTGCCCTACTGCCTATAATTGTGGGTAAACATTTTTTGGGGAAATACTGGAGCAGGCCCCTTCTTGGAATTCAGTTGGACCCCCAGTGGATCCAATACCTATCCAAATAAAGGACAAAACATGATTTTTCTGTTCTTTTCTTTGAAGAAGATGCCCATTGTGATTATCTTGGAGGGGATGAAGGGGGCTTTTATTCAGATTGACTACACATTTGTATCTGTTGCTATGCATGCTTAAAAGGGGGACAATAGGGGGTCCATTCACATGTCGACAACACCTCGATTTTGGCAAAAACAGTTAACAAAAATGCAAAAATGCTGTTAACAGTTAACAAACATGGTGGAAAACAGTTTACAGCTTAAATTGATCTCATATAACAGTTAACTACACCTTGAAAAGGGCCACAACAGGTTAACACAAAAAGGTTTGCCCCCTCTTAAAACGTATTCATTTACATCCTCGGTCTCTTGAAAGGATATACGAATGTATTTTCATCTCTCACCAGTCCCAACTATTCTATAAGCTTGTTTTGTTATATATTGAGTAGCTGTTCCTTGGCTCCATGATAAAACACAAGAACAGACGAAATTAATCTCCTGTAAACTCCCCAAGCCTTTAAATGGTTGGGAAATTGAATTTTATAAATCGTCTTCTTTGAATGAATTTTGTCCAATCAAGTTTAATTTTAATATATGGTTAAAAAAAAATAATCTTAATATATCGACTATTTGCTATATATATATATATAGAGCAAAAACGAAAGTAAAAGTTGAAATGATAGCGAAAGTAGAATTTACAGGAAATTTCTGATTACGTAATACAAAGTTCAAAGGTAGATAATATACATTCCTACATTAACCATGTTAATATTGTCGATGATGATACGTATATATATTATAGTACCCAACATACAGTGAGAATAAAGGTAAGGTTCACAAATTTATAAATATTATCATTGTTTTGTATTTAGACATCAATTATGTTGCGCAGCGGTTCATTAAATTTTACGACCATGGTAATTTGCTTAACATTTAAACCGACCTCAGCTTGGCAATTATATCATGATATTCGTCCTTGCCAACGCCATACAAACAATGCACAATTCTCAATTTTCGACTTATTTTTGACGTGAAAGTTCTTTGTGATCTCCCTCAAATCACCAATTTGTCATGCATTACGGATCATGAATGTTGAAAAAAATTAAATAAGACAAATTAACAAATAACTTTCGATTATAATTTCGTCGGGCTTTGATAGGAGGTGCCGCTGGGATTCTGTTACCTCATCCTGATCATATAAATCAGATCTAACAAGTGTATACTTTTTTCTTATTCTGCGTAGCTAAAAAAGTATCATTTTCCCATATAAGTTGAGTTTAGTGTAACGTGTCGAAAAGTGGATTGTTCGAGGCTAAGATTCCTATAATATGTGATTTTTTTTCTTACCGCGAGACTATCGCCTGTGATAGAAATGACATAATTTTTCATATCACAAGTAATTGGAACATTATATTATATTGACCTTATTTCCATTTTCAATTTTATTTTTACTTATCATTTATTTCTGATATTTTTAGCTTATCTGGCTTAAAGGGCCAAGTGAGCCTTTCTCATCACTTGGCGTCCGTCGTCCGTCGTCAATAATTTTTTACATTTTGAACTTCTTCTAGAGAACCACTGAATGGAATAAAACCAAACATGGCATGAATGTTCCTTATATTTAAAGGTGCTGACCAAGTGTTGTTACTTTGTAGCCTATACATCATCCAAGATGGCTGCCAGCGGGGGACTAAAATCACTTAGTTTAACATAGAACCCTATGGGAAATGCAAACAAATGACTTATTTTATAGAACCACTGAATATAATGAAACCAAACATGGCATGCATGTTCATTATAAGGTGCTGACCACGTTTTGTTACTTTGTAGCCGATCCATCATCCAAGATGGCCACCAGCGCGGGACTTAGTTTAACATAGGACCCTACGGGAAATGCACACAAATGACTTCTTTTAGTGAACCACTGAATGGAATGAAACAAAACATGTCATAAACATTCCTTATGAGATGTTGACCAAGTGTTGTTACTTTGTAGCCGATCCATCATCCAAGATGGCTGCCAGCGGGGGACTTAGTTTAACATAGGATCCTATGGAAATACATACAAATGTCTTCTCTTAAAGAACCACTAAATGGAATGAAGTCAAACATAGCATGAATGTTCCTTGTGACATGCTGACCAAGTGTTGTTACTTTGTAGCCAATCCTTCATCCAAGGTGGCCTCCAGCAGGGGATTTGGTTTAACATAGGACCCAATGGGAAATACATACAAATGTCTTCTGTTAGAGAACCACTGAAATGAATGAAAGCAAACATAGCATAAATGCTCCTTTCTTAATGAAGTGCCGGCCATGTACTGTTACTTTGAAGCCAAATTTTATCTTTTTATATGATTTCATAAACCCAAGTAGAATCAGGTGAGCGATACAGGCTCTTGAGAGCCTCTAGTTTATATAAAATAAAAGATTTTAGTTAAGTCCTAAAGTTAAGATATATGACATATATTGTACATTGTAACTTAAATATGTGTTGGGGAGGGGGGTAATATGGTTTTGTTATAAGTCAGAAATTTAATCATTTTTATTTCAAAATTTAACACTTTCATGACTTTTATGTATTGGAGGAATCTGGATTCATAATTTATTTTGTCATCTGCTTTATCAGAATAATTAAGGGGGCTTTGGGTTAGAAAGCTTCTTGTGGAAACTTATCGTTTTCAAGGGATGTGTGCTGAACGTTTAATGCAAATGATAACTTAACATCATGATTCGTCGCCACGTTTGATAGCTTACCATTGCTTACTGAATAAAATTCCCTAATGTTTATTTACAGCAACTAGCAGAATATGAAGTCGAACTTCGGTTAGAGAAACAAATGGACTTTACTATTACTTTTCTTTTTTCATTACATGTAATGGAATTGAGCGGAACAAAGGAAATAATTAGTTTAAATATCTTGAATAGCATATATTGCAGCATGCTAATAAACTCTAACAAAGTTTTGTGACCGTTATGACATTTATTTATCAAACTTATCTATGCAAAAAATAGGGATTAAACTACAATACAGTGGATAAAAGCTTTATATTTCACCAAGGTAGAAGAGCTGGATGCATCATACCTTGTATGCACACACCTTATATTCTGATGTTTCCGTCTATCATATGTGCGTTGTCCTTGACCTCATTGTTCAGTGATTGGGTTTGTTTATAATGTACACGTTATAATGTACAAGTTCATTTCAATGAATCATTATGCATACATTAGCAAGTCTGAAGTGACCAATCAAAATGGTTAACTATTTGGTGGCTTTTTGTCATTTTATACGACCACCAAAAAAATTGTGGTCGTATTTTGATATCACGTCGTCGTTGTCGTCCGAAGGCATTTGGTGCCCGCCAATAATTTTAGTATATAAGTAAATACAAATACTAGTATATGAAATCTAAACACAAGTGTTATAACCACAAAAAGGAAGATTGCGATTGATTCTGGTGGCTATGGTCCTCACAGTGTAGGAAATAGGGACGAAAAAGGGCACAAACAAGCATTTTTCTACTTTCCAGAAAATGAATAACTTGTTAAACGGTGTATGGATCTTTCTGAAATTATACCACATTTTTAAATACCGCAAAGGGATGGTTAGGATTTACTTTCGGGGGTTATGGTGTCGAGGATAAATAGAGACAATCACATTACGTCGGATTCATACATGTACCTATACGCATACAACACAATGCAAACTACAATTATACGATCACGAGACTGTTCCAGCGCAAATGATCACAAAGCCGTCGAGTTATTAGTAAATCGCTTTGGGAAAACACACTTTGTTTTTTCACTATAGCGTCAATAATTGGACCTGCAATGTCAATATCTCCGAATCGGTGTTCAGCTCATCTAGTTTCTTGAGAATTTAGTAACAGACAGCGGCTCTATTTCCAGATAGCAACCATGAAGTTACATGTAGAGAGCGGCAACGCGTATAGGTACATGTATGAATCCCACGTAATGTGATTGTCTCTATTTATCCTCGACAATGGCTCAAACGGTTAGGAATTAAGTGCAAACAAAACAAGGGTTTCCTGGTTAATGGACAATTACAATTTAATAGGAGTGTAAGGGAGGTAATCCAAACACATTTAAAGTACAATTTTGTGTTTGGATTACCTCCCTTACACTGCTTTTAAATCACATAGAAAGAAAATTATGTTGTATTGTTTTAAGGTGATTAGCTGTCAATATTTTTTTAGAAGTTACTTTTAAAGGAATATTAATTTTAGCATGATTATGTATGTCATTTTCTATTTAAAGACTTTTATGGTGTACTTTAAATGGGTAAATATGGTTGCACACTACATTGGAAATTTTAATTGAGATTATGACAACATCTTGAGGGGGAAAATAGTTATTGGAAAGGGGGGAATAAAAAAGAAAGTGTGAAGGGTATTTTATTTTTTTTGGGGGGGAGAGGGGATCAATTTACAACAGCATAATGAATTTACTGTATTGCACAAAATCAAAAAATTAGTATAAATTCAAATCAAATAACCAATTCTAAGTTCTTTGACTACAGCTATTTTGTGTCAGAAACCTATTATATGTCAAAATATTGACTAGAAAATAAATAAATTTACGAGATGTATATACTCCATAAGCAGTATAGTCACATGACGAACACTGTCAAACAGAGTTATTATCCCTTATTGGGGATTTAGAAATGACAACCATTATAAATCAATTTCATCGATATATTTGTAGATAGAAAACTGATTTGAAGAGGCCCCATTGAAATTAGTGTATATTGAAAATAGTTGGTCTTGATATATGCTTACAAGATAATATGGTTGCTACACTATAAACACAATTAATAGCAATGATTTCACCTGCATGCCATTAAAACATGATTTAGACAAGACTTTATTCCTCATAAAGGTAAAATTCGTTCATCTGATAATCGATAATCTGAAAAAGTACACACATTTGTAATTCTATATGTTTGTTTTAGACTGACAAAAGGATAGTTATTATTAACAGTCATCAAAATGGCAGGTTGCAGTCCAGGCCAGGACATAACTGTAGATTATCTCCGTCACATGTGTATTTCAAAGTTAGAAGATGAGAAAATACTTGAATTTCTTTCTACATCATCGAGAGAGCTTTACCAATTCACAAGTTCTGCAGAGCTCACGAATGAAGCTACTGAAATTTTACTTCATCTTGTTGCGTGCGCATCACGGGTTGAACTACATTCGTCACGTCAGAAAGTTCTCCAGCTTCTTCAATCAATGACAGAATCACCAATCTTGAACAACAGCGGAGCAAAACTACTTATAATGAATAGTAGCAGTTGCAGGAACTACCATTCATACCAATGCCTTCTTGCTGATTTTCTGACTGTACTTCAAAAATTGTATGTAACCATTCCGTCGACACTAGACACGCCACAAAAAATTGGATTGGTCACTCTTCTTCAAAAGCAAATAAAAGGTTACGACGATTTTGAAAATAAGCAACAACTTCAAGAAGATATCGACGAACTTCAAAGCTGTCTTATACGAAAACTTTCAGAAAGAGCTGAAACCGTAAGAAATTTTAAGAAGAAGGAAAAAATTTCAGAGGATAAATTGAAACCACCAGACGATTTCCGGTGTCTCTCGGTAATGCCAGAGGAAGACGACATGCTATACCAAACAATTTTCCTCCGAAGGAACAAAGCTAAAGGGGGATACAACGACCTAGATCACTACTTAGATGTTCAGTTTCGACTGTACAGAGAAGACTGTATTATACCTTTACGTGAGGTCTATGAAGAATTCATAACAAAAGATAAAGAAAATGAAAGATTTCGTTTAGAAAGTGGACGCATCTACAGAGACGTTATAATACAAAAGACAACAAGTACTTCATTGGACCATGGCGAAGTTTTTATTATTCAGCTGGATGACGAACATAGACAACGTATCCGCTGGAACAATTCAAAACGACTGATATTTGGATCGGTTTTGCTTTTGTCATTTGACCGTTTCAAATCTTTGTTGTTTGCATTGGTTTCTGATTCTAAACCTGACGAAATGAAAGAATCAGGTACTTTTAAAATTAAGATTTTCAAAACTATGCCGAATCAGCAGATACCTAGAGAAACCCCAGGAATACTTCTTGAAGCAACATCTGCATACTTTGAGGCATACCATCATGTTTTAACCGCTCTCCAATCAATTGAAGAAAACACATTGCCATTTCAACAATATATTGTTCATTGCAATAGTTCAGTTGATATGCCAAAGTATCTTGCTATAGACCCTGATGTAAGATTTGATCTAAGATCTATACTAGCTATAAACCAGGACCAAAATGAGTTAAGTGAAAGTTCGGAAGAAGATTTAGACGATTTACTAGTGGCATTGACAAAGCATGTGCAAAGATCAGCAGTAAAAGAAAAAAAGATGGAGACACCAGATGCTGAAAAACTTACGATAAAGGTGACGGATAAATATCGATGGCCTTCTGCAGAAGAACTTGGTATGGACGAATCACAGAGGTCAGCATATATATCTGCTCTTACAAAAGAATTTGTACTGATCCAAGGACCACCTGGGACTGGAAAAACCTACATTGGTCTTCAAATTGCCAAAACGTTAGTTCACAACAAAGACAAATGGAAAATAACACGAGATTTTGATCATGATGGGGAAAGGTTTCCCGAGAAGAAACAATGTATCTTGATAGTGTGCTATACAAATCACGCACTGGATCAGTTTGTTGAAGGTATCATCGGATTCACCCCAGAAAGAGAACTAAATAGTGATATCCCTGCTGTTATTAGAATTGGAAACCAAAGTAAAAATCCTGCAGTTGACAAATACTCTATCAAAAATCATCGGCACAAAGTTCATAAAAGGAGACAGGCGCATGAGGTAATGGAAGCAGCTGAGCGTACCAGATACGATGTTTTAACTATTCGTTCAATTTTAAAAATAATTCAAGGCCAACATTGTGTTCTTTTTTTCCGACAATTAAGGCCATTCATGTTAGAACATCATGTTCTTAATTTTCAAAATGATCCCTTTAATGACTGGTTGGACTGGATTCATGTATCTCCAAAATCGTGGTTTTATGAAGTTCAGAGGGAAAAGTCGCAGAAAAAACACAGACAAAAATCTAACCGAACTAGGGCAAGTGCAAATTCACAACAGCCTGTTATTAACATAATGACAGATGCCGAATACCAATACAGTGAAAGGTCATTAGACGAGAATGTGGAATTTAGTTTTAATGTTAACTGGATTGGCATTGATGTAAACGACCAGTTGAGTCAGATCTTGGCCGACATTCAAGACAAAGTATGTCAAGACATTTTACACGAAGAAGCTGAAGTTGTTTCAAACGAATTGAAAGCAATGTCTGCAGCAAATGATTTTGTAATTGAGAGAACAAGAGATTTGTGGAGCCTTTCTTTGGAGAATCGATGGAAATTATACCGCCATTGGCTACGGAAATATGTGGAATACCTGAAGGAAAGTCTTCAGATAGAAGAAAACAAATTTAATGGAATATTTGAAGATTACAAAAAGGTCAGAGCAGAACTTGATGAAGCAATCTTAAGACAGGCATCTGTTATTGCTATGACAACGACTGGTGCTGCAAAATATCACGAGGTACTCATGAAAATTGGTCCTCGAATCACTATCATAGAGGAAGCTGCAGAGGTACCAGAAGCGCACATTGTAACTGCAATAAATCCTGAATGCGAACACCTCATTTTGATAGGTGATCACAAGCAATTGGAACCAAAACCAGCTGTTCGTGAATTAGCTACACGATTTAATCTTTCGATTTCTTTGTTTGAGAGAATGATTAATAACGGTTTAGAATACGATTGTCTGCAAAGACAGCATAGAATGAGACCAGAAATCTCCGAATTAGTAAGACACATGTATCCGAAGCTTTATGACAATTCAAATGTTCTAGAGTACGAGAATGTTCGAGGTATTCGACAAAATCTGTTCTTCATTAATCATGAGCATCTCGAACAGTATAATGCAGATGGCAAAAGTTTTACAAATGAACACGAAGCAGAATATGTGAAAGAACTTTGTACCTATCTTTTGAAGCAAGGTTACAAGCGAAATGAAATAACAATTCTTGCTGCATATACGGGTCAGATGTTTTTGATACGCAGCAAAATGCCACGAGCTCAATTTGAAGGAATTAATATAAGCGTTTTGGACAACTACCAGGGAGAAGAGAATGAAATTATAGTATTGTCCTTGGTGCGCAATAATAATAATGGTGATATTGGATTTTTGAGGCGTGAAAATAGAATATGCGTGGCTTTATCAAGAGCTAAGAAGGGTCTTTACATTTTAGGTAATAGTGAAACATTAACAAAAGATTCCAATGAATGGAGGACGGTGATACAGAAAATAAAGTCAAATAAAAGAGAAGATACAAACCATGCATGCCCAAGACCAGATTTTGGAACGTCTTTTGGTCAAGCTTTACCATTGTACTGTAGAAACCATCCAGCAAATGAAGGAATTCTAGCCGTATTACCTGCAGATTTCGCCAGAGCACCAGAAGGAGGTTGCGAACTTTTTTGCGGAATAAGGTTGGAATGTGGTCATGTTTGCCGTTTGAGATGTCACCCGTACGATAAAAACCACGTGGAATATGAATGTAGGAAAATGTGTCCCAACGTTTGTGATGAAAATCATAAATGTAACAAACGCTGCCATTTTCCTAAATCTTGCGAATGTGAAGTTATAATGGAAAGGACGCTCCTATGTAACCACACAGTGAAGCTCAAGTGCCACATTGATCCATCGGAACACCAATGTCTTGTGGATGTGAAGCGTTCCTTATTGTGTGACCACAGAATTATCTTAAAATGCCATATAAATTATGAAAAGTATATGTGCAGAGAAATTGTTACTTGTACACGAGACGACTGTGGTCACGAGTTTAAGCGGGAATGTCACGACATTACTTTTGAACGGAAAAACAAATGTGAGATAAAAGTTGACAAAACTCTGAAATGTGGACACATAGAAGTAATCAAATGTTACCAAAATAGAGATGACTTATTCTTTTCATGCAAAAAGAAATGCCTAAAAAAATGTGAGAACAGTCATATTTGTGATCGTGTATGTCATTTTTCTGCCGAATGTCACTGCAACGTACAGATAAATAAAACATTACCACGGTGTGGTCATGATATTCTCATTGAATGTTCGGAAGAGGTTAACCAATTAACACGTTGCACTGAACAGGTAGACTTCATTCTGGAAAGATGCGGACACCATAAAAATATATCTTGCAGTGAGAAGCACAGCATTGAAACAACTGAACCGGGAAAGAGAGAATTATATGAAAAGTGTATCAAGTGTTGTGTGATTATTCCAGTAGACTTACCTAAATGTGGCCACTCAAAACTTGCCGAATGCTGGAAGTCGTTTAAAATCAAAGAGGCCGGCAAAAATATGATGGAATATGAAGAAGATAAGTATAACCTGAAATGTTCAAAGGAAGTAGCTTTTAATTTAGAGTGTGGTCATTCAATAACAACAGTTTGTTACAAGAAACTAGCTTACGAGAAGAAATCTGCATCAACACAAACGGAAGGAAAAGCTGGAATTGAATGTGAAACTATGGTTGATCTAAATTTAGAATGTGGTCATACAACAACTGTCAAATGCTTTGAAAGGTTTCAATACGAAAACCTGAAAAACCTGACCGCCTTACCTAGAGGGTTTTTCAGAAATGTCAGAACATTAAATATTATTAAAATATTAAATATTAAATGTTCAACAAGTGTAGATATTGAGCTCACTTGTGGCCATATAGGACAAACAACGTGTTGGGAAAAAGAAAACAGGACATTCTACAATAGAGTAGTGAGCAATTGCAAGGCACTAGTTGAAATACATATGGAACAATGTGAGCACACGAAAATGGTTGAATGCCATCATAAGCACAACAAATTCGAATGCCATGAAAATTCTCTTTATACGTACCCGAAATGCGGACATGAAAGGTACTTCGAATGTTGTCAACATCCAGATATTCAAAAACTACAACGTAAAGCCCAAATTGCAATGAGAAGGCGTGGGATAGGAAGGAGGTATAATTATCGCGAGGAAATCGAATATGAAATACCGTTATGTGAACATCTGATGGAGAAGCAACTGACTTGCGGTCATAAGATAACTGTTCAGTGTAAAATGGCCGATACTGCAGTTTGCAATCAAAAGTGTGAACAAATTTTGATTTGCGGTCACTCTTGTTCAAATCAATGTACATTATGCGAAGAAAACATCACTCACAAAAAATGCATGCGCAAATGTGGTAAACGATTGTTCTGTGGTCATGATTGCAACGGAGAGACATGTATGCAATGTAGACCGTGTAACAAGGTATGCTCTTTTTCATGTGCTCATGATATTTGCAAGCTAAATTGTAGAGACAATTGTTTTCCTTGCAAAAAACCATGCCCTTGGAAATGTCCGCACTTTCAATGTTCAAAATTATGTTCAGAAGAATGCGACCGACCGCTTTGTTCAGAAGATTGTGAACATAAACTGACTTGTGGTCATAAATGCCCCGGATTTTGTGGCGAGCCATGTCCAGTTTCTTGCGAAGACTGCGATGCATCAAACTTTTTTGAAGGTGACGAGGGAATAAAAACCGTCACAATAAAAGAATGCGGGCATTCATTTGGGTATAAATATCTTGATAACCTCATGGGAGAGACTGCTAGCGAATTAACATCACAATGCCCAAGCTGTGAACGAGTTTTTAATTGGCATCCACGGTATGATAAAATACTAAAAAGGAAGAAACTGTTAACAGAAGAACTTAAAAAGAATTTTCAAAAGATAACAAAACAATCGTTTTATACATTTCCATTGTGTGATTTAAAAATTGTTCAACAATTCCACAATTATATTGGGTCGTTTAATACCTATGTACAAATCATCAGCTACATAGCTCGAGACAGGAATAATGTTAAAATCAAATCCTTTCAAGCATATGCTGATAACATTTTGAAGGCAATGAGGAGGACAACAAGTAAATGCCTACAGAATTGGATAGATATCTATGATGCGATATTTCGCTTATATGTAAAGTGGATGTTACAAATTGTAACAAGCAATGAAAAACTTCTTGAAAGGAAATTTAATGGTACAAATATAACCCAAAATCAAGACGAAAATGAGTGCGCAAGTTCTCATAATGTTCCCGAAGGTGATATATTCTCTACCGAATTTAAAGAATCAAAGAAATCTAAACCTGTTGTAAGATGTAATAGAAGAAACGACGAGAATAATCAATTCGAAGTTGTTGAAATATCAGCAATGTTTGAAGAAAATAGCATGGTCTGTCTGAGTCAAGAGTCGAAATCAATGGAAATCGGATGTGATGGAGACACTTCAAAAAATCAAAAAGATAAAGAGGTATCAGAACAGGAAGTAGAGGAATGGCTTACTGGATTGGACATTGTGAGAAGGATCGAAGATTCAATGATAAGTAATCAGAAAGGTGAAGTAGAAAGATTACTAAGTTTTATGATACCCTTTATGAGAAATGAACCTCATTTTACAGAGGCAATACAATGTCCTAAGCTCACCTCAGTTACTGCAATTGGTGTCCACGAGAAAGACTGGAAAATATGCAAACAAGGTAAAATGTAAAAAAAAATGTATATATAATAATGGAATATTTTTTTACCTGTTTTTTTTTAATGAAATATAAACCGTTTAATATTTTATTATTACTTTCTCATCATGCTAAAATAGAATAAGAAGAATATTGAAATTAGGCAAAATGCATTGTCATAGAAAATAAACCACCAACAATAGTCAGCAGGATTGCCAAAGGTTACATTTGCTTTGTTTAACACAACTTGTGTGTTTATTCCAATATACAATAGGTTTTTTTGTAGTTTTAAATTAAAAAAAAAAAAAAACAACAACATAAAGGTTATTTTATTTTCATTATAGGCCATCTTGCATCTACCTTGATTCATCAAAATTGTTTTACCTGTGATGATGCCACAGCCTCGAAAGTGTCTGGACAGTCATTGGAAGGAGTTCTTTGGAAAACACATTTCGAACATCTAACTGAAAAGTCTGATTGGGCTAAATACAATCAAGGTAAAGGCAATGTAATGGGTGCACAACAGAAAAGAAATAAACGAAACAAATCTAATAAAAATAGAATGCCTATTACATTTGAAAAGGATACCATACAAACAAACACAGAAGAAGTTCGTACACATTTTCAAGGCAGCAATCGTGCGTCAGATAATTTTACACTTCAACATTACATAAATCCAAATACAAATGGAGGTTCTTATAAAGGAAACAGTCGCGGACGAGGGCGTGGTAGAGGCAATAAAAATCAACAAACAGCTGAGGTGGCTGGACGTCCACTACACACTCGTCCAGTGGGATTTCAAGGATATAATACAGATTTTAACTCTCCGGTAGTGCGACCTCAAAGGGGTCATAGCGCATCCAATTTTATGGAATCGAACTTTGGTCGATCCACCGATGGTAGAGGGACAGGTTATAATGGAATGTGGCAGAGAAATACTGTTCCTCATCCGGATCTAGGTATTCCTCATCATGTTCCAGTAGCAGGTGATAATGGAAAGCGGCAGAGCAATAGTGTTCCGCATCATGAGCAAGAATTTATTCATAATAAAAACTGGGAGAGAAATGTTCCTCATCAGGAGCAGGTTGCAGGATTTGGAATACATATGCAACAAAACAAGATAAATAATGAACCGGATGAAAACTTAAAACATTTTACAGCAGGATTTGGCAGTCCTAAATATGAATATTGTTCGTCTGATTCACGTCCTGGAAGTAGAGGTCAACGGGGCCGCGGGAGGAGGGGTAGAAGAGGTGGTAGAGGCGCTAGAAACTGATAAATTAGATTTATATTTTAATGAAGGTTTTTACGAGTAATGAATATATCGTATTTAGTGTGTATTATTTTAAAAGACAAAAATATGAAAACCCGTCTATTTTGTTTTTCAATTGATAATGCATATGTAATGTAGCTATCTTTATTTGGGAGTAATATACAATATAATAGTACTTGTTTTGCAGTGATATGTTATATAGCTATTCATATTTTGCAGTTATTATATGTTTTTAATCCATTTATATTTTGCAGTCAATTGAAAACCTTTTTATACGACTGCAAAAACTTGCGTTCGTATATTGCTATCACGTCGTTGTCGTCGATGTCCGAATACATTTAGTTTCCCAGTTTCAATTCTGGACAATAACCTTAGTATAATTTAAAAGAACGCTTTTGAATTGGAACATGAGGTTTTGTACCACAAAATCAAAGCTTGGAATTGAATTTGGGGGTTATGGTCCCAACGGTTTATGACTTAGGGCAAATAAAGGGTCAAAACAAGCATTTTGTTCTAGTTTCAGGAGAATAACTGGTGTATAGTATTTTGATTGCTGTGAAATTGTACAATAGGGTTCAATATCAATATCACAAGTAGAATGTTTGGGATTCATTTTGCGGATTGTCAAAACCGTTCTGGTATAATGGTAAAAATATGGCCACAACTAGCATTTTTTCTAGTTTTCATACAATTATTTGTTTTTAGTGTATGGAGTCCCTAAAATTTTACCACATTTAACGAAACTATCCCCTCTAGATTTAAGAAATTTTCAATTTTCCAAAAACGAAATTGGGAGTTGCAATTTATTTTGTTAATTCTTTCTGTATTGTCTGAGAACAGATTTACTAAGTTTTGCGCAACTGTACTGTTATTCTGTGAGAAACATAGCATGTGTGAAAAAATTAATTACAATCCAAAACAGACCTGTATCAAGCTTGAATATTGTGTCAATTTTTGCCCCAACTGTTCAGGGGTTGGACTTCTGCAGTCTCATCAAGCTTTGCTCGGCGAAGCTCATTTCGTTTAATTTGTATGACATGAAACCATTTTTTGATTCACGATATAAGAATGATGTGATTGTTAGAATACTATTTGTTTTAGATGTTTCGGGTTTTTATGCTCTTTAATTTCTTATTTGTTATGGCACTGGGATTGTTATTTTAGCGCAACTCATAAGTCATATAAAGTCGAAACAAGCGTTTAACGTGCCATATTATATTACAAAAATGTATCTGTGATAAGATTTTTTACATTTTGTACATAATAAAATGTGGCATTGCTTGATTCTTAGTTTCTCTTTATTTTTCTCAAAATATTTCATTTATACATTGTGCGTTCATGTCTGCTGTTATTAATTGGTTCCTTCCAAATGACTGTTTAGGAGGTGTCTCCCATATGAAATAGATACTATGCATACTATATGATAAAGATGATCATCGGTTTAATACTTATTTTTGTATTTCTTTAACTTGTGTTATTGTATTTCTTTAATTTGTATTATTGTATTTCTTTAACTTGTATTATCAATACAGTACACCATGTAAAAGTGACAAACTATCTGAATGATCTAGTTTTAATTCATTGGATTTCAGACGCATCATTCTAGTTTCAGCAAATGTTGTTAGCATGCGCCTATAGGTCGGCACTACGCAGAAATGTTTATCAAATCTATTTTTGTGCTTAGAAACGAAAACAAAAAAGTTTTTTTAATTTATTGATTTTTTTGGATTTTTTGGGGGCAAACAAATGTGTATATGTTACAGTGAACTTGTATAATCAGTGATTACGTAGAATCCCTGAAATTTTCAGGGATTATGTAGAATCACTGGCTAGTTTAGGGATTATATATAATCACTAAAATTTTCAGGGATTATGCATAATCACTGGAAAAAACGTTAGGGATTATACATAATAACTGAAATGAAGAAATAGGTTTATCTATAAAAAAAATGAATAAAAGTCAAATGATTTATTCTATAAAATAATATAAAACATCAATATAAACATAAATTGTAAAATATTAAGAAAAAAATATAAAAATGATAACCCCATTTTTTTTAAATGTTCGGCACAATATATTAAAATGTTAAACATAATATATTAAAATGTTAAACATAATATATTAAAACAATATGCTTCACATCTGTTTCTATCACAATATCCACATTGAAAAAAAAATTTCATTCACATAATGAATCAAAATTTTCGACACACCTCAGAAAAATAAAGTGTTCTGTAAACCATCTCAAGGTATCCCGAAAAAAAAAGGAATGAGCAACCTGGAAACTGTTCAAACTGTTTTGTGGCCAGACAATATTCTTTTTCAGACTTTTTGTGAACAATTACCAATGATTATGTTTTTGGGATTTCCCTTTTCTTTTTTCCCTGCAGAATTGCTATGAGAATATAATGCCAAATGCCAGTTTCCTCTAAAATTTTGTTTTCTTTATCAATCCTTCAATTCTGCCTGTTTAAACATGACAGTTCTCTCAGTTTGAATTTTTCTTGTTCATTTGACAAAAAAATACCCAAAACAAAAAAAACTTAATCATAAAACAGATGTTCCATAATCTTCTTTGCCACAAATAACAAGCTCTGTGGATTTACAAATCGAACATGAATATCCACTTGACGCTGGCTTTTTTTCATTAAGGAACAAACAATACATGTAAAGTTATAGCTATAAAGGGAGTGTTTTATCATCATGACATTTAAGTTCTCTCAGTTTGAATTTTCTTTGTTCATTTGACAAAAAAATACTAAAAACAAAAAAACAAAATAACCACAAAACAGACGCAAAATTAGCGGTTGTCGAAGCGTCAGAAACTGACAATTTAGATGGTATTTATTTTAAATGTTTGTTTATCATAGCTAACTTTGTAATAATGGCTATTATATATTTTAGACATCTTTTTTAGTAGGCAAAAGTATGGAATATTTTTGGCATTTTGGTTATAGCGATTATTTTATGTAGTCATCAATATTTTCCAGTTATAACGTGTTTGTTGCATTCATACATATTTTGCAGTGATTTTATAAATTTTATGTTACCGTCTATTTTTTTTGTATTCAACTGATATTTTTGTCGCTTTGTACTCGTTTAAACAATGTAGCTGTTAACAAATATAATTTTGTCTGTACGTGTGTTTGTAAGAACATACAATTTTATGTTATTTTGGATTATTATGCATTACAGCTTCGTATTTGAATTGGCTGCTGACTTGCCTTGATTCGAGCATCATTTATTAGTTATATATAGACGAAACGCGCGTCAGAGGTACACAATTATGCGGTTTAGCTACCTATAAAACAAGATTTAATCCACCATTTTCTATATATGAAAATGGCTGTGCCAAACAAGGAATATAATAGTTATTAATTTGTTTGATATGCTTGGGCTATTGATTTTTTTTATTTGATTAGGAACTTTCTATTTAGAATATTACTCAGAGTGCAGTATTTTTCTTTAATGTAATTTTTATAAGCTTGATGTGTTTTATACTCTGTGCTCCTTCTTCAAAATATTTTGTAGCTTCCTAGAGATTATATACTTATGATCTCAGAATTTAAATTGAAGCCATTTGCATAGGGTCTTTCCGTTTTGATATTCCATGCACTAGTATTCGTTGATTACTGTGGTTCTGTCTATAAAACTCCTTGATAACAAAATATTTAAGAAAAGAAATATAAGCGCAAAATTATTTATAAAACATATTGTTTTTGTTTCTTGTGATGATTTGATACATTTATTATAATATTATTTGCAAACCAAGCAACTTCGTATGTATTTAACCGTGATTAATATTTTATGTGTATCTAGTATCATTTTTACTTTTACTCAAATACAAAGTTTCTGAAGATGGAAGTTCACGATGCGTTTGTTTATTATTATTATGATGGATGTTCGATATAGAAATAAGAAGATGTGGTATGATTTCCAATAAAACAACTATCGATAATAAGGTTTAACATGCAAACAATCCTTTTTATATTGGTGTTTAAATCGATGTCAACATGTTGGTATATGTTGGTACAATTTATATGATTCAAGATTTTTCAAGATTTATTCAACGCTCAGACACATAAATGTGTAACATGAGGTCAAAGTATAATACATAAACAATTGAATGACGAAATGAGCATGCAGTACTGTCTAAACACATAGAAATACAATAATAATGGTAAATATTTTAGAATAAACAAGCGATTTTCTTAATAAAAAATGACAATCGTTTGTAGACCTCCATATTACATATGGACAATAATCCTTCCATTTTAATATATTGAGGATTAATAGTATAATATTTAGGTAAGTATTTGTTCCTATAATTAACAATAGAATCATGTTGACATACAAATAAAACATGAAATTCATCACCAATAAATTTATGACATAAAGTACATATTCTCTCTGGTCTAGGTATATTTTGCCAACGGCCTGTCTCAATTGGAATACGTAAGTTCGATGTCCTTAATTTAGTTATCCACCCTCTATTCTGTTCAGATAGTCTGATCAGATATTTTTCTAGTCCAAATTCCTTTTTAAATGACCCATAAAATTGTCCCCGGGATGAATTTTCTATATCGCCAAACCATGAGGTAATAAACTGATCACTCAATATACGATCGAGATAAATTTTATCACAAAAGACAATTTGGTTCATGAAAATATATCCTAGACCAGTGTTGTTAAATATTGATTCGACAGAATCAATCCATTTGAAAACATAATGGCCATTATTCTTCAATGATAACATCAGCCTGTACAAAGAACTACTGAGTTTACTGCTATTGTTTACAACTTTACACCAATACGAAATCATTCTACATTTAACTCGAATTTGCAGAGGGAATCTTCCCAATTCTCCATACACCATAAAATTGGGTGTAGTATTTCTAACTTTTAAAATTCTTTTGCAAAATTTCAAATGCATCTGTTCAATAATTTTCAAATTCTCAAAACCCCAAACTTCAGAACCATATAAAAGAATGGGTTCTATCATGGAATCAAATAATTTCAGTTGTAAATCTATAGGAATGTTTTCGTTTGTAACAATTCTATGGATAAAATGCATCGATTTATGTGCTTGATCAATTAGTTTCTTTTTGGTATCTAAAAAAGTACCGTTATATTTAAAGATAACACCTAAATAAGAAATTTTTTCGACAATTTCAAGTTCTTTGTCTTGTAATAAAAATATAAATTTCTTCTTACTTTTTCTCTTTCTAAAAATCATCACCTTTGTTTTATTTAAATTGACTTCTAATTTCCATTTTTCACAATATGATTGAAAAATATTTAATGATCTCTGCATACCTTCTTCTGTTTCAGATAAAATTACAGTATCATCGGCATATAATATAACAAATAATTCAAAAAATATGTGCAATTCACTTTGAAACTTCTCTTTAACAGTTTCTAGTGGAATCCCATCTAGATTCTTAAAGTAATCTTCTAGGTCATTAAGAAAAATTGAAAACAAAAACGGCGATAAATTCTCCCCCTGTCTTACACCTGCTAAACAGGGGAAAAAATCTGACTGACATCCATTATATTTTACACATGATTTGATTCCTTGGTACATATTAAAAATAACTTTAAAGCACTTCCCTTTAATATTACTCAATTGAAGTTTTTCCCATAAACCAGATCTTGATACAGTATCGAATGCTTTCCGAAAGTCTACAAAAGTACAAAAAAGTTTTTTTCCAAATGAGAAATACAGCTCTATGAGTGCATGAAGCACAAAAATATTGTCTACAGTTGAATACCCCTTTCTAAAGCCAGCCTGATTTTCATGTATAAGTGAAATTTCATTTGCAAAAAAATTCAATCGAGTATTGATAATGGAAGTAAATAATTTCCCTATACAGCTAATTAATGTTATAGCTCTATAGTTATCTGGATCCTTTGGACTACCCTTATTTTTAAAAACTGGTATAATTATTCCTGCTGTCCAAGTTTCAGGAATTATACCTGTATCCAATATCACATTAAATAGTTTAGTGTAAATACAAATAAAAAATGGTGGCGAGTTTTTCAAAAACTCATTCAGTATCTTGTCAGTACCAGATGCTTTACCATGTTTCAAGTTCTTAACGGCATCCACAACCTCTTGTTCTGTAATGACTCCATTTAAAATTTCATTATAAATGGGGTCACTACACAACTCATTGATGTCGATGCCGTCAAGATCTTCTTCGTCATTTGCATTCATGTTTTTAAAATATTCATGAAATGCTTCAATACTGATAGAGGGATTGTCTTTTTTGTAGCCAGAATATTTTTTTAGTGTCTTCCAAAATCCCTTAGAGTCATTTTTTGAGAGTGCCCTCAGTTCATCCGAACATTTTTCTTTATACTGCTGATAGTTAATGTTAAGTGTCTTGCGGTATTCCTTGGCCTTGCTATTCATTGCCAGTTTATTACCACCTGATTTCGCTCTGCTATATAAGTTTCTAGCCTTGTGAAACTCATTACGTTTGTCTTGGCAATTTTTATCAAACCATGGTTTATTTTTGCGGTCGGGATAAACCGGTCTTTTTTTAGTCTTGCCTAGAATTCCTTCTGCCGTATCTAACAGTACATTGCCAAGGTCATCAACTAGACCGTTTATATTTTCAGGTGTAAAATTATTTGTGTCAATAGTACTCAAAACGTGATCAATGTGTTGTAAATTACCTGAGACACTGTCACTGGATAACGCTTGAAAATATTCGTCTGCTTTTCTACAGTCCCATTTAATGTGAGTTTCTGTGTTACCTGTATTTTTTTCTGTGTTTACCTCATCAGTGTAGTTACTATCAGTATTGAATGACAATGTAAAAAATATACTGTTATGGACATCTGAAAACATGGGATTAAACTCGTCTACTCTAAATTCAGAGATATAATCAAACATGTGAGGAGATACAATTAAATAATCTACTATGCTGGAGTCTTTACATGTAGTATGACCTATAAATTTGTCTGAGAAAATACGACCATTACATATAAAAATTCCACATCTTTTACATAGTTCTAAAAGAAGAGTACCATATTTATTCACTCTACCTTGATCATAACTGTATCTTTGTAGAGGAATATTTTTACTTTCTAACAAGAGATAAGAAAAAATATCTTTATTTATAACATCGTCTTCTACCTGTAAAATTTCTAGTAAACTTTCATCAGGTATAACATGATCACTATCAATAGAGGTTCTAGAATTAAAATCACCAATCAGTGCTACTTCTTTTGAAGTATTTGAAAATCGAATAAGTTCATCTTCAATCTCTGAAAAAGATTCATCAGATTAATATCTGGAGAATTCTGGAGGTATATAAACACACCCAAGTAAGATATCTTTACCCGTATCAAAATTTCCATGTAAAATTTCTACCCACTGAACGAACTCAGATTCTGAGTTAATAAATTTCAGAATATGTGACAGTTTCTTTTAATAAATGATAATAATACCTCCTGATTTCTTTTTGAATTTTTGTCTATTCTTAGTAAATAGAGTATAATCTTTTGGTAATTTAATTTCGTCATAATCATCAGTTTTTGTTTCTACAAACACCAGAATATCATGTTTTTTAATAAAATTATCAAAGTCAGGGTTCAACAATTTTGATTTTAAACCACAAACATTAAGGTAAGCGATATTGAGTTTATTCACATTGTTATTTAACGATCTACGACTGTCTGATGCGTTATCCTAACGGTGTCCCGTCTGATTACTGTGTATTGGGTTGCGAGGCTCTTCACGGGCTGGTTCAAACGGTTGACCGTCTACAAAAATCTGATCATAAACTAATGATGCCCGGATATTACGCCTATGGAGTTCCTTTAGCTTTGGTAACAGTTTTTGACGACGGTTGCTAATCTCAGTGGGATACTGCTGGTTAACTGTAAATTTTGGTTTTAGTTTAAGTTTCTGCGGAACGACTTTTTTCACTCTTTCATGGTCTTTATAGTGAGTAAATAGAGCAATAATATTACGCGGTTTTCCGTCCCGTCGTGGTCGTAATCTATGGACGTTTTGGAAATCTATTTCATCCGCTTCAGGAATATCAAGTTCTGTTTTAATAAAGTTTTTGAGTACAGTTTCAGTATTTTCTTCTTCATCAGTTTGTACAATACCGCCGAATATAAGGTTGTATTTCATCGAGTGACTTTGTAGTTTTAAATAGTCCTCTTTCAGTTGATTTTTTTCTGTATCAATGTCTCGGGTGTAATTTTCTACCAAATTCATTCTGTCGGCAATTTCAAAATGGTGCTTTTCTTCATTTTCCAAAATGTGTGCATGATCATTTTGAGTTTTCTTTACAGAGTCGATTTCTTGGTGTAAGTTTGAAATTTTCGTATCAATGTTGTTGAATCTTTCATCAAGTTTTTTGTCCAGTTTAAAGAGTTTATCACCCACTTCAAAGTCTATTCGTTCTAATCTTTGGTTCATAATGTTAATTGTTGAGAACAACATTTCCATGGTTATATTTGAACGAACCCCATCAGTTTGTGATAATGGAAATGATGGGAATAAAGGTAATGGTGGAGGTTGATAGCCGGGGTGAGAAGTTGGACCAGCATTAGGAGAAAAACGAGATGACTGTTGTATCTGTGGGTTCGGGCATTCAAAGGTCTGGTTCATATGATTCGTAGGATTGTGATAATTTTGTTGAAATGTTCCCGATATTGGCGTTGTGTGAGAGTTCATTGGTGTACTAGTATATAACGTGTCGTGAGCTTGACTCAGTACATTAGAGAAACTTTGTTGTTGTTGTTGATGACCGGGTGACGCCATATTGATTTGTGTTTTGTTTGGTGGGTCAAACCTGTCTTGTTGTTATTACTGTTCCTCCTTTTCCCCATTTAGATATCTCGTAATGTCACAAATGTCACAAATGTTCATATCTAGTTCAAATCACAAAATAATTAGTTGGAATATAACCACAACACATCCATATTGATCAATATGAGAAGACCTTCACTCATACCGTCATGCTCAATCCGCCATCTTTATATCTATGATAAGAAGGCTTATGCATTATTGGGGGGGGGGGGGGGGGGTATAAAGTTGCTTTGTTTAGAATTTGTGACCGAAAGAAAATGTGTAAGTTTTATACGATAAAAAGCATTCCAAATGAACAAATTAAAATTCAAAAGTCCAAAAAAAATCATTGTCAAAAGAACAACATGGACACGAAAAACAAATTTATATAAGCACTACACAGAAGATTTAGACTAAGCAACAATGAACTCTAAAATTAAAAACACAAACGGTAAACATCACATTTGTGGCGAAAGGATACAGAGATTTCGCTCCTGTTTATATTGTCTTCAAGCAGTGGCAATACAACAATGTAACCGTACCGTGTAAGTGCTTGGACAATACCTTATCATTTACTATCATCATTAATTGTCTGAAATGGATTGCAACACCAGAATAAAAATGACATGCATCTTATGAACCCAGTACACGTGGTTTTTGACATCTTCTTTTAAAAGTTAAAGCAAGTGCTGTAAACAAAGATTGCGAGGAATGAGTGTGTATAAAGATATTTAAAAATGTAATGCAATGCAATTATCGTGTATAAACTTGCAATGTGGTGTATTGTTGTGGTAATTTGGTTATTTCAAATATAGCAGAGATTTGTGATTTTGATTTACTCATGGGCCTTCACAAAACTTTTTTCATTTCTTATTTTACCTAATTTTGGCATTCGTACTTTGAACAAGTTAAAACTGCATTATCTGGGATACAAGACAACTCTTCAGTTTTTATCTTAAGAATCAGTGCATTTATTCAGGTCCTACTATAGGTTATTTGAATTTACTACATGCTACTGTTTTCTTTTTTTGTATTTGTTGAAGTAAAAAGAGTATATATATTTAATTTACATTGTACTTTATTAAAATTTCATCGAGATTGTTTTTTTAAGTCTGCTGTCTAGTTGTCGTATGCACCAAGATCATACTTAATAGAAAAAAAAGTTAAACACAGCTTTTATATTTAAGTGCATTATGGAAACAGGAAAGATTGTCAACTAACAAGCAACAACCGCAATGTTGTTAAAAAGTAATTCAAAAGCAACTCATAATTGAACGACAAAATAAGGCAATGTTACTTTCAAATACATGTAATTGACAAAGAGATTAATTACTCACTAATTTCAATAACTATGAAATTTAAATCACATCTATTATAACAATTGCAATCATCCTCAGTTTGTCCTTAGCTTTAAAAGTTTGGGTTTGAGCGTTCCCGGTGAAGGTTATTCAAAAAAACTCTTTAGGCGCCACAAAAAATAGACATGTATTAGTGAAGTTGTGTACTGAAGATTAGATCCTTAGTCGAAGTTGGTTTTAGGTCCATTTGTATTCTCAAATATTTCGTGTTTTATCTCTGAATGTATTGAGTTTCAATCAAGGCATCATTTGTATACATGATAATTGGATTCATGGAATTATTAAAAAAAATGTCTTTTGATGAGACAGGTGAGTTAAAAATAATTTCCGACAGGATACAAAATGTGGGTATAAAAAACCACTGATTCGAAACCGGCCAGGAAAAACTATGATCAAACTGTTAATTTGGATAATTAATAAAATTGCATGGATTTAAAATAGAAGGGCATAATTTTGCCTATTTCCCAGATCACGTATTTTTTTCTGTACCTCAGGACTACATGGAACCAATTCGCTGTTATATATCCGATTTCAGTTATGTTGAATATTTCAGAACAAGCAAGGCTAAAGTAATGGTTCGACATGTAATGAATGTTATTCTAACTTAATATTTAAAGTCTTAAATTCACTCAATCCTTTGTTTTAAACTGTTTTTGTGTTTTGACATTGTTCATTCAGTTTGTGCTGGGTTTTCATCCTCCGAACAGTTGAACACTTCGTTCTTTTTCAGGGGATATTTGTTTTTTTATTATCTATGAAGTCGTTTTATAAAATCTAAATATGATAGGTGCGTAAAATTGGTTTAACATGTATATTATTTGTTTGCAATGATTATGCGATGTCATATACACGTCTCACTTATAATAAGTAGTTATATGACAATCACTTTACTTATAACGAAAGAAGACTTGTTTTGATTTGGTCAGCTTTATAACTTTTAGATATTCAAAACGTAGCCAAAGTCATATAAGCATACAAACACAAAACATAAAATCTTAAAACTTTATCGATTTTTTTTTCTCTATAACGGAATATATCTTTTTGTTTATATCTATCTCAATTAGTCGTTCTAATTTTTTTTTTTTAACTTTTAATGAAATACTTTTAAAAAATATTTGTCATATGGTATTGCACAACAAGAATGTGAACGTAAAGATATTCAAATAACCTAAATGTTGGAAACAGTGGTATGAAAAGAATGCCCAGTATGTCTTCAGGAATAATGTTGCCAAAAAGTTCGAAGTGCAGAGAAGTGATAAACTATTTCTCCTTAAAGAGGCTCGGGGGTAAGAGATTTTCAGAAAAAAAATTACAAAGTGTATTAATTACATTTAGTAGTTGTTACTGTATCTTAGGGTACAAAAATCATTCCAAAAAATCTATTCGTGTTGGCCACATGTGACTATTAAAATGTAGATATCATTGAAAAAGCTCCAAATTATCTCCCTTTGGTGCAAAAATGTATGTGTTTGGCATTAAAATTGAAATATCTTGTTAACTCATTGGTGACCTATATTTTTTATGGTTGTTTTCGAATTAGCTGTATATAAACTAAATAATTGTAAAATTTAAGCGATTCTGTATTTAGATTCTTTTCTTATTTTGATATTACCGATTTTTCTCCTATTAGTTCAACAGAAAAAAAGACCATAACAAAAATGCTTCTTCTGAAGGCAAAATGTGAGCGTAAATGAACGGTGACCCCGTTTTTTTTTTATTTCATTTTTCTATTAAGTATAAGATAAAGTTCATTTATAGAAAAAAAAGGCGAAATCCTATATTAAATAAAAAAAAATGACTTAGACCCGCGAGCCCCCTTAAGAATCCTTTAATCATATTAAAGAGTTGTATGCTCAGATATGAAAGTAATAAAGGGTTTGATACTTCCTCATTCTCTGGATCAATGTATTATGCCAACAAAATTGACACAAACATCATTAACAAGTATAGGTCACCGTACGGCTTTCAACAATGAGCAAAGCCCATACCGCATAGTCAGCTTTAAAGGCCCCGATAAGGTAATGTAAAACAATTCAAACGAGAAAACTAACGGCCTTATTTATGTAAAAAAGACCGCATAACAAGATCAACAAGAAAAATATAATGAAGATTGATAATACAACAAGAAAGCCTGTGTAAGAGTAACACTTCTTTTTTAGAATTTCATACACCCTTTTTGGTTCTTTCAATAATTCCTTATTGTCGTTGTACAATTTACATTTGTAACTTTGTAAATCTGTAAATTTTATTTTAGTTTGTGACATACGAACAGATAAAAGGATTATCACTCATATTTACTGTCAAGTTTGGATTTGACTTAATAACCGTTTCAAGTTGACCACACGCCGTCGAATTTAGACTTGAAAATCTATTCTTGGAAAGATCTTAAAACGAAAGATTTTGCATATGACTTATTTGCAAGACCATGTCTTCCACATTGTTCCAGTAAATTACCACCAAGGTTGATTTCTATGAGCATTGTTTGAAATTTGAAAAAGTTGTAAGGTTAATACGGTATTTGATTGTCCGCTAAATTCAATATTTTCAGCTCAGGAATATGCTGCAGTATTTCACCATGCATGTCATCTATGAGAACAAATCCCAGTAAATTATTCTGTATAAGTAGTGATTTTACATTTGGGGAACTCCTAAAAAAGTCCTTCGACACGTTGGAACAAACAATGTTGGAAAGATCAAGGTGAATTAGTTTCTTGTAAGTAAGCAGAGGTCCAATCCAGAAATAAATAAGATTAAATCCACAATCAAGATATTATAATGAAGTATCTGACACATTATTCGCTTCTATTTTAAATCGAAACAAATTATTTCTGAAATTAAGTTTTTGTAATCTGAAAGGCATTTTAAGCAGCGTTGTATTGTATTTCAATTGTCCTTGGCGTTGCACTTCATGTTGATTAGATGTCTGATATGATACTGGTAAAGGATCGGCTCGGTTCTTTTTGACACATATTTCATCATTTAAATCCTGAAAATTATGACTGCTGAACTGGAGTGAGATATTTATGAACGTTATTTGTACTGCGGAAAAATCATTAAAATAACTCCCAACACCAAACATATTGTCCGGTACATATATACTTTTTAACGTAGGGCGGAATGAACTGTAAGCCATCCTTCTCGAGAACCTGAATTCGGTTGCTATCAGCAGGCAACTCAGTCAGATTGGTGTGTTTTAAATTTCGTATATGTGATTTCAAAACAATTGTATCGGGCACAAGAGTTTGATGAATTTTGTTTAATTTCAAAATCTTAATAGACGTTGTTTGAAGATCATAGGTAATATTCTCGGCCCCTGCAAATTTAAGACAAAGAGGCGTCTAGAAATGTCAGGTTTAACATAAATTTAAATGTTCCTCTTTAGATGTAAGAGATTTTGCAAGCGGAAATATTAAAATGAATTAAATTTGGAATATTTCGGAAGGTTTCCGGAGTCATTGTTTCACATTCGCATTTACTGGACAATCCAGAAATGTCCAAGGTTTTCAGATTGACGAGTCATTTGAAACTATCAACAATATGATCTTGTTCTTGCATTTGTAAGTCAATTTCCATGGCTTGCAAGGAATATGGAAACGTTATATTTAGTTTCATCCAATCGATGTGATTCCTCTTAATGTTTATATATTTCATATCAGGTATGGACATAAACACATTATCTTCTACATCTTTTATTTCGTTCTTGTAAAACGTCAATTCTGTGAGGTAATAGGCTCCGTAAAATGCGTCTTTCCTCAAAACTTTCAGTTTATTATTCAATAAACTAATCTTACACAAAAAACTGTTGTTTCTAAAATGATTTTCTGGTATAGTTGTTATTAAATTGTTATCCAAAATAATCACATTGATACTACTGGGGAAATCTGGAATGTGTGTTAGATGTGCATTTGAACAATCTGCTATATAAGCTTGATTTCCATTATTGTAGAAACACTGGCATCTGATTTCGAACTCGCATTTTCTGCCAGCTACGTATACACACCAAGTGTAAAGCAAGAGAACAAGTACATTAACAAGATATCCCATAAGTAGTTTGTGTCTGTAAATAAAATATATATTTATATCAAATAGAAAAGTCCCTTATTTTGTTGAATTATATTTGTATTATTGAAAAAAGTCCCTTTTTATCGCGTCAATTGACCTGTCAGATACTCGTTGACATTAAATTTTAACAAACTATTACACTTACCTTCTTCTTTTGTCAATATTTGAAACTAGTTTTGAACACTAGAGTGACGTCACTATGCTGCTCCTGTCTTCCAAAATTCTGTCATTATATTTTGTCTTTGTCGATCTGAACTGTTGTGAACCAGTAAGTGTTGAGTACTGTCGCATGACAACAATTTTCAAAGATGGCGCAGCATTCATTTACACAGCATTTCTTACCGTACACACTTTTAAGAAACAATAAACATGTAATAATATAGGGTTATTGCATGAATATTGGGGAATATTGTCCCGAGTAGAATTTTATATTGTACGAGCTTGCGAGTGCAATATCTGTTCTCCGAGGGACAATATTCCCTTATATTCATGCACTAACCCTTTTATTGTATAGCAATATGATATTTTAGAGTAAAAATTGGTTTAAACTAAATTTTGACGTTCATGACGTCATGAATTTTTAAAGATTTATTGCACTAGTGCAATATTGGAATTTATTGCACTGTAACTTTTGGTTACTTTCTGTGGGAAATATTATATTGCTATACAATAAATGTATATGCTGCATTGTGAATGTTTACCAAATACCTGGCAGTGGATAAACATTAAGACAGGGTCATCCGTAATAAATTAGTAATTCAGATTATACAGGGTATAAACTGTGACATTCCCGGCTTAGGGCTTATACCCCATTCGCCTTCGGCTTAGGAAGTGAAAATAGAAAACTAGAAAATAGGAAATACAAAGTATATAAAAACAAGGAAAACAGGAGGTAATTGCACAGAACGATTATGGCATGTATGGTTACAATTGCCTTGCTTATTTCAGTGAGGACATATCTATGAAAGTTCTGCTAGAATGCTAGAACGCAAAGTGGTAGATATTTATATAGAATGATAAATGTTTGGCCACACACACACACAATCGCTTAAAGTGATAGTCTTTGAATAACACAAAGCATCCAGCGGCCGACAAACTAGTTTACATGTAATACTCTCATTTTGAATTTTAAAATGTAAATTTTGTATACATTTTTGTTTTCTTTCCAAAGAAATGTTTTTATGAATGGGTTTAAATATTTAAAATTACTTGAAGTTAAAAGTTCATTTTTTTAGATAAGACATGCGCAAAAATTAAATCTTTTATCAGGAATGTATATTAACCTGTTTAATTACCAAAGGTGATGTGTAGTGATGTCATCCTTTTAGGTTGCACTTTGTAAATCACGTGTGATTTGCAAGTCACGCCTCTTTTGGGGAGAAATTGAATGTGCACTAAATACTGCTACTGTTTACATAGTTGTTGCCATGGATGCAAAGTTTTTTTTTTTTAATTAAGACTTGATTGGAGAATTAAATGGATATAAATAAAAATGTCTATTTATTTAACTTATTTTTCAGGAGGACTGGAAGACATTTGGGTGTTGAGTCAAATTTAATGGAAAAATTCAGTGCGAACCTGCAATGTTTATAAATGGAGGGCAGTAAAACTTGAGAATATGCCGCACAGCTATATGTTTTTATTAGTGCAAAAAAAAGTAGTGCATGTCTCCTTTCCAGGGAAATACAACATTCTCCACAAAACTTCCTGAATGAAGAGTGACTGCATATGCAACTTAGGCAGTTCCTATGGAAAATTGCATTGCTGGTTTTACACAAGTGCAACCTTTTAATACAGGTAAGATTATTTGAGAGTTTACACAAAATGTACTTATCAAATATCAGAGTCATCGTTCTTGTTCTTATCTTTATTTATCAAATCCTAGTTTACTCTAATGCAAAATTTAATCATGATAGTATATATTTTTTCTACATTCATAGCTCCAGAACAAGGGTAATAAATCAAATGCAGTCATGACCTATATATTGATTAACTATAAATTGACATGTGTTTTGGATACATTAGGTATACTACAGTGTAGACACACACATTCATTAGAACCCTGACTATACACTTTAAACATTATGCATCATGACTGCTACAATAAAAGCTGCTATAGCTTTTGTCTTGCTTAGTGCACTTTAGACTGATGTATTGATGTATGTAGTTATGGTGAATTATTCGTTATCAAAATACAATTGAAATAAAATGTCAAACTATCTGTACAATAAGTATTTAATTGTAAGGATGTGAGGACCATCATTTTTTGGTGGGTTTCGTGCTGCTTACTGCTTAGCTTTCTATGTTGTGTCTTGCCTATTGTTTTTTTTTTTTTTTTTTTTTTATCTTTTTAGCTCACCTTGCCAGAAGGACCAAGCTTTTCTCATCAATTTGGCGTCCGTCGTCCATCGTCGTCGTTTGTCGTCGTTCACTTTTATAAAAAATCTTCTCCTCTGAAACTGCTAAACCAAATTTAATCAAACTTGGCCACACACATCATTGGGGTATTAAGTTTAGGAAATTTGTCCGATGACACGCCCAACAAAATAGTATTGATGGCATGGCTAAAAGTAGAACATCGGGGGTAAACTGAAGATTTTGGCTTGTATCTCTGAAACCAAAGCATTAAGTGCAAATCTGACAAGGGATAACATTATAAATCAGATCAAGATATAACTGCCATGAAATTGTCAGATGATTTGGACAACTGGTTGTTGGGTTTCTGTCTCTTAATTGGTAAGTTTTCGTTAATTGTCTCGTTTTTGGTTATTATCTTGAATATTATAATAGATAGAGACAAACTGTTAACAGCAATAATGTTCAGCAAAGTAAGATCTACAAATAAATTACATGACCAAAATGAGCAGATGTCTTTTAAGGAATTATTGTCCAATATAGTAAATTTTTAACAATTTTTCGTAAACTTTTGTTATCTTTCACGAAAATCTTTCCCTCTTAAACAACTGAGACAAATTCAACCAAACATGTCTACAATCATCATTAGGGTATTTTATTTTAAAAAATGTGTCCGATGACCTCAAACCAAATTTGTCGACATGGTTTAAATTAGTACATAGGGTAATATGCAGTTTTTGACTCATATCTCTGAAACCAAATCATTTAGAGCAAAATGTTGCGATTAGAATTGTTCATTAGGTCAAGACTTTTTTAACCATGAAATTTTCAGATCTATCAGGCAACCCGTTGTTTTTGGGCTACCCCTACATTGGTAGTTTTAAGAAATTTTGCAGGTTTTGGTTATTATCTTCAATATTATTATAGAGGGAGATAAACTGTAAACAGCAAAAACGTACAGTAAACTAAAATCTACAAATAAGTCGACATGACAAAAATGGTCAATTAACTCATAAAGGAGTTATTGCTCATTATACATGTTATAGTCAATTTTTTTTAAAATTCATAAATTTTGTAAATTTTTGTATTTTCTTTAACAAAATATTTTCCTCTGTTACTTCTAGATAGGGATAATTGTAAGCAGCAAGAATGATCATTAAAGTAAGATCTAAACAAACACATCACACAATTTTGTCATGAATCCATCTGTGTCTTTAGTTTAATATGCACATAGACCAAGGTGAGCGACACAGGCTCTTTAGAGCATCTAGTTTTGTCATTGCGTTGTCAGTTTGTTTTCGATCTATGAGTTGTGATGTCGTTCTTGTATCTTTCGCCCCTCTTTTGTGCACAGTACATTGTAAATAAAGATATATAGTATCGTTTTTGCTCACCTCGGCCATCGTAGAACCGAGTCAACCGACTTATCTTCTTCAAATGTCATTACGATTAGGTCGAGAAATTATATTGACATGCATAATGCAGATCATAAGTATTTGTTTTAAAATGTTATATTGTTCACATATATGATTAAAACTACTTTCAATTTGTTAATGCATCTCTATATTTATCCAATATATGTATATCTCCTTTAACACCGAGATATCTTTAAATGAAATAAGATACAACACGTTACCTCGTGGTCCTTCATAGTAAACAATATTTCCGTAGAAGTTAAGATGTTTATCCCGTTAGATATTTGTATTTCTTCAGGTACAACCAAAACTGTAAAACCAAATATATATATATCTATGAAAGAATTTAGGAACGGTAGAAACTTTAAACAGATTTGAATTTCTCGCCGTTGTGATTCAAGCGCCACTGATGAGTTGTTTTAATGTCAGAACGCGCGTCCGTCGTATCGATAGTTAAAGGATATACATCAAATGCATGGAATTGATTTAACCGAGGGAAATTAAAATTAATACTCGTTTGCATGAATTCATTGCTGTTGTCTGCAAACCCCTATATTTATGCCAATGTAATAGCATTTTTACAATCTTTATTTTCGAAGCTTTATCATACCATTGTTTTACTAATTCCTATTTTAAGTAAATGTTATTGCGTTTACTAGAAAGTAAAACAAACAAAACAGGTACATGTATGTCAAAACAATTTTATTTCTTTTAAATAAAGTTGTTCATTCATGTCAGATTCTTTTCTTACTCAGTGTATGCATGTAGCAGTGATTTTTCTGCTAATTTGATTGTAATTTGTTTTTTATTGTAAAATAATATAAATTGTTTTTTTTAACTTTACAGGGGTTTATTATTTAAATGGCCTCTATTTCAAGACGCCACAATAGATTCAGTAACGCGGCAGACGACAGCCAAAACAATGACAGTAATGATGGTGTGTCTGAAGATGTCACTGAAAGCGAAGTCAGAAATGATGATGCAAACACAAGTAAAATGTTTAGCATACGTTCTATTTGCAGTGGTTAAAAATAGGCACATACGGCTTGTGTTTAGCCTATAGCTATTATCTCGAAATTTATTATAAGTATTGAACTATCATATTCTAAAAACGATTAGCAAGTTATAATCTATCGTTAATCCTTTTGGACTGCAATCTTTAAACTTCTAAGAAATACTAAGAGGAGTTGTTACCTTAAAGATTGAATTTACCAAATTTTCGTAGGGCTTTGTTTATTTTGGAGGAGTTGATAGTCAGGTCTTCATTGCTTTTATCTTCAAACTATAAACAGCAAACATGGTCACTAATATATAGTTCCTCGAAATAGGAAAAACATACAATAGACAAAGATAACAACAACAACAACAACAAACTGAAAATGACACTGGTTTCACTTTTAATGAAAATAATGGCCTTTAATTTTGCCCAATGTTACTTTCATTTAAAAATTGAATGCTACTTTTTGTAACTTTATTGGTGTGTATAAAATGTTCGCACGGTCAACGCTTTTACAACCCTATGAAGTTACAAAAAGAAGCATTCAATACTTATAATTACATTTTTTTTTAGCTAGGATCATGAAAAAACGATTTACATCAAGTTTTTACTTAATTAACATTTGCACCTTATCATGGGACCTCGTGTCATCATGAATGATAAGTTTTATTGTGTAATGTAATTGCTTACGGAATAACATGTGACGTACAGCTAGCCAATCAGAATAACGTATTAAAATGAAACATACATCAAATTTAAATATTTAAAAAAAAATATGTTAGGTACAGACAAAGTGAATACTTGAAATACGTCTGATGACCGAAAATGATGATGGACTAGCAGACGTTAACGTTTACAATTGTCCTTGGATCGCATTTTAAAAAAAATATGTGAGGTCGGATAAGAAATGAAATGGTGTCATATTTATACGCAGTGTGTAAGGATATCTTTTAATGTTAACAATGTTACCTTTGATATACTTGTAGTGTAAAGATGGGCGAAGGTGTTAACCTAGTTATCCGTATACATAGTGTGTAAATATTGACGTATTGTTTACCTAGTGACACTTATACTCTGTGTTCAGTCACACTTTATCTCAGTATGTAAACAGTGGTGTATTTTAAACTATTCACAATTATACGTATGCTTAGTGTGTATATGTAAAACCATGTGCTCTTTTTAGTTAAGATAGCTGTAGGTGTTTATTTAGTCACACTTAGACCCAGTGTGTACAGATGGCTTTAGGTGTTAACCCTTAACACATTTATACTCAGTGTCTTAATATGACTGTAGGTGGTAACCTAGTCACGGTGTAAAGATAGATACAGATTTTAATCTAGTCGATATATGTATGTTTTAATCTAGTCACACGTATACTCAATGTTTAAATATGGTAGGTGTTGTTTGAGGATAATAATGTTACATATTTATAAATAAAGAATTATTATTCATGCTCCTCCAATTAAGTAGCCCTTCTTTTTAATGTTCGTCTGTTGTTTGTTTTTTTAAATGAAAATTCTCTTGTTTATTAATTGTCAACGATTCTACTCTTTTGTCTGACTGGATGAAAAGAATCAGATAAATAACACATTGTCGACTTATAAGTCTATTATTGCATAGAGTTAAAATAAGAGTAACGAGAAAAATAACTGGTCATAAAATGGGGATACTTATCCAAAAAGGTCAAAGCCGAAAACCCTGGAATCCGTTCAGTTGTAGTAAAAATTAAAAATAAACCAACTCTCATCTTTCAAATCAAATAATATTGCTTGACAAAATTTACAGTGTTTGAATTTATTCTAATCATGTTCTCGCCAAACAGGAAATACCACCCGAAACCAATCAAGCGGTAGTCGTGTTACTTGGAACGGACACATGCTAACCTCTATGGGAGCTTCAACAAGACTCGGCAGTTCTGTGCAGGGAACAAACCTGTCTACAATGATGACAAATAAACACTATCGTACTGTTGTTGGTATTGAAATATCAAACTGGACAAAATATCACCTGACCAGTCCTGAAGTATACATATATTCAGGTTATATTTCAGCGCCGCCAGTTTCAGTCCAACCTGGTCAAAAAGAGGTTATGGTAAATATTGTAGTGTTCATTACATGTAGAAATATGTCAAACAAGAAATTAAATCCCTTTATTTTATTTATTTATTTTTCAAATTATTTTTTTTTATTCTTAAATAAAAAAAAAAACATGTTCCATTTTATCACAATTAATCACCATCCTCTGGAGGTGATTCTTCTGAATTCAAAACTGCAAATATTGCATGCGTACACGGTATTGAGGATTGTCTTTCATTAGCCTCTTTTTAAAGTAATGCCAAACATATTTGCCGACCGTAGCAAGGCGTTCACAAATTTCGACTAAGGTTTTAGGGCCGCTAATGGACCCGTGAAGCTATAGGAAAATGAAGCTATCATGCAATCTTCGCGTTTCCCAGAACATTTCTTAATCAAAAACGCGAGTTCTGCTTTAATTTTTTTTCTTTTCGACAGTATTTTGGTTTCAAAGCAAAATATATAGAATCAGTGTAAGACTTTGAGCTTTTAGGGACAGCATCAAAAGACCAATACGTGTATGTAGGATAAAGCAAAAAACGGAATTCACATAGTTAAGCATTTGGCTGCTGTATTTTTGTTTTTGTTTCTTGTTTTTTTGTTTTGTTTTTTGTTTCAGCTTTCAGATATCTCTTATACTTTTTAATTATGTATGTTTCTTAATTAAGTAAAGTGGGTGCTGATTACATTTGATATAACTATGTGAAATAAGTATTATAAAATAGATTTGGGAAGTTTATCCCGACAAAGATATGAAAAAGGATTCATTTCATTCTTTCGAATAGCATTACTTTATAAAATGGTCTTAAAAGATGTGCCGAGTTATTTATTTTCAAAACATTGAAAGTCAGGTTATTTATTTTCAAACTACCACAGAATAGTCCATTCATTTTTGTTATTATCCAGGCTGAGTTATTAATTTTCAAAATCCTCCTGCCCAGTCCGGTGCACCCCACCCCACTTCACACATAGAATATTAAATTGTCGTCCTCTTGGTGATGGCTGCTGATTTACGCTTGTTTCAAGTTCCACCAAAAAGCTGTTCGTTGGTCAAGTTAATTAAAAGTATCTCGAGACATGTCCGCCACATTCTTTATGTATGTGCCTGTTCCAAGATTGTAATTAAGTGGTTGTCATTTGTTGATGTGTTACGTATTCTTTCTTCGTTCAATTTTTGTAACTAAATAAGGCCGTTAGTTTTCTCGTTAAAATTGTTTTACATTTGTCATTTCGGGACCTTTTATAGCTAACAGTGCAGCTTGGGCATTGTTCATTGTTGAAGGTCGTATGGTGACCTGTCTTTTTCTATGTCATTTGGGACTCTAGAGAAGATTTGTCTCATTGGCAATCATACAACGTGTTCTTTTTTTATGTAAACATATCTCATAAGGGATTTCATATTGCCCTGCAGTCTTTAGATTTCTATGTTGAGTTATGTATACATTTTTTTGTCCTTTGTTATTCGTATTTTTGTCATGACGTTGTCATTTTATTTCAGCTACTTATGACTTCTAATACTTCTTCGGTATCTTTTGCCTCTATTCGGAACAATATTATATTTTTATCATTTTATGTTTTTCTAGCATGCAACAAAGGTCGTTCGCGTGGTATAAGCGACCATTGTGTCTAACTTTATTTCTAAGCATCCTCAACGTAATCAAACTTTCACGGATATAGATATAAATGACAACAAATGGAATTTTGGTAAACTATTCGTCTTAAAGTTTATGAGAGATCAAGAAGGTCTATCAATCGCCTTGTGACTTTTTACCTGAATCTAGTTTAAAAGTATAAGTTTAAGCATTTAATGATAGTAATGCAATGTATCCATGAAGTTTAAAAAAAACACTACGTCCGTTTTTTGAAGAAAAAAATTACCATCAAAAGATGATATCCATCGAGACGTCGTTTCATTTAATTTATCTTTTATTTTTTTTTTATTTAGATAGCACACAAACACGGTTACACAATGACAGGGTCAAGTGGAATTGTATCATGGTTAATTAAAGACAGAGAAAAACGTGTAGTGATCGTGTGGGGATCGCCATTTATAGCCAGCAATACCATGGCAGTTGGTTTAACTACTGTAGGAAACGATAATCATGATAATACCTGGTTCAATACAATTACTCAAAGGAAAAGTGATACGAATCTTGTATACAAATATTTTACTTATAACAATTCAATTAAAGAAATATTGGTAGAAGATGACGATTTTCAAATATGTGGTTTAATGGGAACCAGTCATAAACCGGAAGTCAAAATAACTGTCCGGCCAACAAATAAGTTGGATCTGTCTACTGTTGGGTTACAATGAAAATAGTGCTGGTGTAACAAATCAGTACCTGTGATTTTGATGCATCTGATGTCATTAATAATAAACTTATTCTACAACATATATTCACTACAACTAATATAAACATAGATTAATTTCCCCGCGTTTCTACTCGTACATGTAATAGCGGGAATATGTTTGTACTAACGACGAGTAAAGCAGCTTTTTTCATACCAAAATCGTTTATTATCAAATTGATAAGGCGGTATTAGCTACGATATGTCTATAAAAAAGAATATGATTATTTTGGTTCAATCATTAGTGAAAGTGATTTTTTTGGTTCAATCATTTGTGAAAGTGATTTTTTTTGTTCAATCATTTGTGAAAGTGATTATTTTGGTTCAATCATTAGTGAAAGTGATTTTTTTGGTTCAATCATTTGTGAAAGTGATTTGTTTGGTTCAATCATTTGTGAAAGTGATTTTTTTGGTTCAATCATTTGTGAAAGTGATTTTTTTGGTTCAATCATTTGTGAAAGTGATATTTTTGGTTCAATCATTAGTGAAAGGGATTTTTTTGGTTCAATCATTTGTGAAAGTGATTTTTTTTCACTCCTTCGTACTATGATAAGCATTATTTATTTTGTAAAAAAATATTAACATTCTCCATTTAAACTGACACAGTGTATACCTTACAACAGAATTACCTGTGTTATGTGGTGGCTTTTTGTTCAAGGTAATTGGGTTTTTTTTTCAGTTTACTACTGTTGCCTTTATTCTTTCACCCTGATTTTATTGACTTTTTATTTACATTGTATCGTAGATCAAGCTTGTTCGTTCGGTATATCACTTGCGTTGATATGTCCTTTGGTTGAGTTAAGCCTTTTCTATTGATTTTTTATAGTGCGTCTTTCTATGTTGTAATATTACACTACTGTATTTACACTAGTCATTTTTGACCCTTTATGCTTGTGGTTTGGTGTAAGCCGATGCTTTGTGTTGAAGACTGTACTTTGACCTATGATTGTTAACCTTTGCAAACTGAGACTTGGATGGAGAGTTGTCTCATTGGCGCTCATACCACATCTTCTTACATCTAGTAAAATGAAAATACCTTAAGGAGATCCAGATTCAGTTTTGTCATAAACAGCTAAAACATAGGTAATGAATTATTCACTTATAATTCGACTTTATTGAATTCGTATGCATGTGACATTTAATTTAACCCTTAAATGAGAGATGAGCGGAAGAATTCTGCGTGTTCGATTATCAAAAGAAAAAGCATATCTACATCGGTAGTAAACCAAGGGCAGACCATTTAATTGACTGATTCGATCCACATATACTCATGATGATACAGGTAAAACGATATATTCTTAACCTATTATATGAAATTACACATATATTTCTAAGTGCGTTATCTATTTATATTTGTTTAAACGGCTAAGATAACCGTCGGTCGTCTTAAAAGGTCACCTCGAAGGTTTATTAGATGGCGTCTAGACTAAAATACACACAAAATACTGATACTTCTAATCGAGCCCATGTATTGTATATTATTTATTTTTAAACTTTTCATAATTTGGATATACGTTTTATAATGGTTAAAATCAAATTTGAAAATTTATTCAAATCGGGGAACATCAATTTAACAGTTAATGTCTATTTAAAGATAAACGATATACACTAATACTGGTACATGTTTTACCCTTTATAGTCGTTCTTTAAAGCATAGACATTACAATTGCATTTTTAATGAATGATTTAATTTAACAATATCAAAATAAGGAGAAAAGATATAAATGACTATGAGACAACTATCCACCAAAGTTTTAAAAATGAAGCGGATGTTATCAATTTCAGATCACCGTACGGCATTTCCAAAAATGATAAACCTATACCGTATTTGTTATAAAGTTATTATATGGGAGTAGGGCATTTTTTTCTGTCTGACTTTTTCAATTTTGAAAGTAAAGATACTATACATGTTTAGTAGATAAGAAGTCTATATTTTAGTCAGGACGTCAGCATATTCAAATCGACGCAAGTTCTCGTGTTGATTTCTCGAAACGGTCAGTCGAAAATGTACATTGAGTAGTTGTTGCCAGTAATAGAATAGTCTGATGTCTACCATCTTTAGTGCGAATGCATTGGCTGTTGATGTGACCATTCTTGCCCAAAAAGAGGTCGTTTGATTTGAAAGTTATACAAGCTTGAAGGATCACTATTGGTTGAAGACCCGTCTTCTTCATACGATTTCCTTACTTCATAACGGTTTGATCCACCTTTTCTTTGTTTTGATATTTTAACCATCGCTACTGCAACCACGGCGACTACTATTGCTAAACAGACAGCTGAAATGGTAACAGAAATTGCAATCGTAAAATTACCGGTACCAGTCGACTCATTTGTATCGGAAGATTTTAGCGTGGATGATAATTTTCTTGTCGTGGATCCATCTAGAGCCTCAGATGTTTGCTCATTATCCGCGATACTGTTTTGCGTTGATTTAATGTCAACAGATGATGTGGATTTCACTGATACAAACTGAGAATGTGGAATATTGGAAGATGTTTGTAAATGAGAGGAATCTGAAGTTTGAGATGTTTCCTGTTGGTTATGAGTAGTGGAAGTTTTTGCTGCAGTTGTTGGTTTATTCGTACTTGGTCTTGTAGTCTGAAATAATTGAGTTGTTGAAAACTGAGTTGACGATATCGTTTGCCGTGAAGTTCTTTGTGTTGTTGAGCTTGATTGGACGATTTCGTCACTTGTTTTCGGTCTTGTTGTATCCTCTAAATTTGATGATGTCATTGTAAAGGACGCAGTTGACATCTTTGAATTTGAATCAGTCGTTGGAGATACATTTGTCGATGATTGAATTGATGACAGGGTTGGCCGTGAAGATCTTTGTGTTGTAGATATCACAGTCGATGCTTGTCTTGTTGTTCTGATTGATGTATATATCTTAGAGCTTGATTGTACGATTTCGTCACTTGTTTTTGTTTTTGTTGTATCCTCTAAATTTGATGATGTTGTAACGGACACAGTTGACATCTTTGAATTTGAATCAATCGTTGAAGGCAATGTTTGTGCTGTAAATTTGAATATCAAAATTAACATAGAGAGACAAAAGTAAACTCACAAGAACAACACCAAGGAAAATACAAAATGGAAAGTCCCTGATCAAATGGCAAAATTAAAAGCCTAAACACATCGAACAAATCGAAAACATCTGTCATATTTCTGACTTGGCTAAGGCATTTTCGTATGTAGAAAATGGTGGATTAAACCTGGTTTTAAAGCTACCTAAACCTCTCACTTGTGTAACAGTTGCATCAAATTCAATTATATCCACAACGGTGCATTAACATAACAAACAGATATAATAGGTTAAAATGTCAAAAATAGGGATACAGCAGTCAATATTGTATTTTATCGTAACTACTATAAAAACAAAACAAAGAAGCACAAACAGGCATATATCAAATTTTACAACCTCAACTTTTTGCTTTTGTATTGTACGATTTTTTTTATCATGTTAAATACACCCATTAATAATAGAACGATTTTAAGTACTGGGATCGAGTCCTTATCCTTACAGGCTTAAGGTTTACCTTCACAAATGAAAAGAGCACAACAGAAACAGCAACTTAAAATGATTTGAGTAAATTTATAGTTGATATCATTTATTTACGATTAGAACACTATCCGTTGATTTAATTTTGCTCGGAAATTCTTGTTGCCTGTTAAGTACTATTAAGTTTCGAATTTGCAAAACGCAAAACTCATATAAAATTGAGAATGTATCAAAGAGACAACAAGCCGACCATAGAAAAAACAACAGCAGAATGTCAACAACAGGTCTTCAATGTAACGAAAAATTCCCGCACCCGGAGGTTTCCTTCAGCTGGCCCCATAACAAAGATATACTAGTTCATTGATAATGAACGCCATACTAATTTCCAAATTGTACACAAGAAACTAAAATCAAAATAATACAAGACTAACAAAGACCAGAGGCTCCTGACTTGGGACAGGCGGGGTTAAACATGTTGAGATCTCAACCCTCCCCCTATACCTCTAGCCAATGTAAAAAAGTAAACGCACATTTACGTACATTTAAAATTCAATTCAAGAGAAGTCCGAGTCTGATATCAGAAGATGTAACCATATGCCGTTTTATGAATAATGTTACCGAATTACAATAAGAGCGATCCTAGCTTCACTTTTGAAACTCGACGTACTTGTATCTCATAGTGGTGAATCTGGTATATCTAAGTGAACTGGAACCCAACGAAACAACAGTTACTGGTCCATAAACATATCAATCGCGTTTAGAAAGGCAAAATATTATGAGACTTAACATATCTGTCGTATAATATTATTAAAAAGGTTAGTATAGGGTTAAAGGGAAAAGTATTTGTGTGTTGCAAAGAAAAACCAAAATCACCAAAACAAATAATTAACATTTAGAATTACCTGCCAAACAGGACCCTTCATACTCTGTCCATGTTCCATTATCTGTACAAGAAGTTTCAACTTTCTCTCCGTAAAACCCATCTTTACATATAAGAGTTGCTCGCCTTCCATTTGATCCTTCGTGTGGCACCCAAAGTCCATTTGCAACCGGTAAAGGTCCTCCACAGTCCGGAACTTAAATAATAATTTATCTTATATTTCATCTTTAGTTACATGATTTTATATTTAAAAACAATACAACAACAAAAACCAGCATACTGAACTGACAAATAAACTCATCATGGATACCAGGACTCAAATTAGTATATACGCCAGACTCGCGTTTCGTCTACAAAAGACTCATCAGTGACGCTCGAATCCTTAAAAGTTAAAAATGCCAAATCAAGTTCGAAGTTGAAGACCATTGAGACTTTAATTCGATAAAAAATGATATGACAAATACTATTTTCTGTTTTAAACAACTAAGACGACAGAAATAATTCATTAGCTAATTCATCCTAAGATATGCTCAATGAGTTACGGTCAAAAGATTAACACATATGTTAGTCCTGTAGTTTTCCTTTTTTTCAAATACATTACATAAATGGAAAAAAGTGAAATCAAATGGCCACGCACAATTACCCAGCCGCCAAAATAAATTAGTTTCCACCATTAGAAAGACTGTCACGGACAAAACTTATATTGAAAAATGCAGATTTATTTACCCTGAAAGTACTTTTATATTGATTTACTCTTTTACAAATCAATTCCAATTTTATTTACCTCCGAACAGTTGATCAGTCTAATGCAGTAATCCTTTTCTTTTCATCTGATTTATTTTTATCCTTCATTATAATACGACATAAGGATATCATTTCATTGCTAATCATTAACAAACATGCTAAGGAAATCGTTTGGAAATGTAACACACTGCTTATCCATGTCAATGCAGTTTCAACTTTAATAAACACTGGACAAGATATTTTGCCTATTCAATGAATAAATTCTCTCAAATAACTTAATATGTTCAGGGTTAACTCCTGATAGACGATACAAATTATTTATAGAAATCATGGCTATGACCCCATATCAGAGCGGAGCATTAATTCACAAACCAATACACTATGTTTATATGAAATTTAGCTCTGTTTGAATACTTTGACATATTCACAAATAGAATTATCAAGAGTATGTATTGTCATTGCTATTAATATAGATAATGACCATACATACTGTGTCGTTTTCAATTCAATTGCGATGGTAAATTATCTAATTAAAATCCAAAACACACACACATTTATCCTTACCATATATATTTTTAAGAAGCAGTAAACGTTAATTACTGACCGGCTTTAGAAACGCAACACAAGATTATTTTTGTGTTGTTTTTGAATGAATGTGTCACCGTCAATAGCGATGACTGCCTGTTACAAACGCCAAAATGATTGTTAGAAAGGTCAACAAAAACTGTCTGACATGTTTTAGGTTCTGTTTTATAACTTCTGATTTTGCATTTGTTCAACCCATTAATTGCTTTTGGCAATTATGCGGTTGGAACTTGAGGGCTTTAAAGGTTTTCCCTCAGTCGATTTTTTGGTAATTCAGTTGATGGGAAACATTTAAGGCATGAATCTGTACTCAATGACACTCGGCAATTTGATAAGCAGTTGACGTTGCGGCCGTAAACATGTCTTGCAAATGACGTTGCGTATTCAAATTCTGTTGACGTTTCATTGTCACTACACGCTGATCTGTTCATTGATGGCTAGAAACAAATTTGGTCTACTTGTTTCGTTGTCGGAAGGACAGTAAGACGAGTTTATGAAGTCATAAAGTATGGTTGCAGCACGTTTATGTTTTCATGTTTGCAGTATTCTTACGGGATAATTCAGTTTTTTATTTCTCAGTCTTGGCAAAATGGAGATGCAACATTTTTAAACTGGATTAAGTGAGGCAAAGGATTTAAAGAACTGTTTGACAAAGCAAAAAAACCTGAAACAATCTTTCATGGGTCCAAAATTTCGCTTAAAGAAATTTGTGCGACTTAAAAATTCGGTATGTTCAATAACCACAGGAAAGTCAGATTTTGGTTTTTTGTAAGGAGAAAAAAGTATGATAAGCATGGACAGAAGTTATAAGAGAATCAAACAAGATTTGGTAAAAAAAAATCAACAAAACGAGTGTTGCGTTTCTAAAGCCGTTCAGTATAGAAAAAGAAAGTCTGAATCTTTTAAAAAACAATCAACTGACTTACACGGAATGCAAGATATGTTTACACTTGACCAGTTTCCAGTGGATAAGCATCTAAGGTTGACATCAACTGGATAATATCCATAAGTACAATTAAGAAATGCAATCGAACCTTCTGTGTATCCGTTAGCATACCATACACCATTACTAATATTTGGTGGAAATCCACATGGGACGACTAAAACATAAAAAAGTAAAAAGGACAAGTGTAACATACTTTACGAAATTGGTCATACAATTTGAACTTTTGGGAGAGAATTACAATCTCAGTATTAGTTTAATGAGCCGGTGTTTACAATTGAAATAAGTAGAAATGTACCAGGTAAGAGGTTAAGCTAGCATTAAAACCAGGTTAATATTCGTCACAAGTAAATGTCAGTACCAAGTCAGCAATATGACAGTTGTTTTTCATTTGTTTGAAGTATTTCACCTTTTGATTTTACCTATTTGATATAGATATTTTCGTTTTAAATCTGATTTACGTTCTGTGTTTGAGTTATTTTAGTTTTAGTCCTAATCATGCAAATACTACAGCACTGGTTCGTGGTATAATGATATCCCATTGAACGCAGTCTACTATTATGGGTTAGTTAAAACATATATATCCAAACAAAGATGCACAGTTAATATAAATAGAAAGCTTTTTTATGACGTTTTCCGGCGGTTTATCAATTATTGCCCATTTAGTCCTTCTTTCTATGTTTATATATGCATATACATTTATCTTACCTCTTAAACATTTATAGAAACACGATTGGTTAAAAGCAACTGCTTTGAGACCGTGTATATTCCATAGAAGGTTAGAAGGAGGGACCCATTTCAATTGTCGGTTGGATTAGGAGTTACATCCCTTTATCAAAACAATACAGTATTGAGGGAAAATGTTAACATTTCGACAGACAAGAATTGATGATGATCGATTGAAATAAAATTTTGAAACACATTAAAAGCAACAAGTTATTCTTCTTGACATTTTGTTTTGTATAGACCAATGGAAGTAAGTTCTTAATACTAATAACGCACTAACGACTTGATCGGCCACTTGTCTAAATATCACATGTTAGATAGTCGGTAAGATAAATTCGTTACATAGTGTGCCAGTTACTTAATACGATATATATGGAGTCAGTATATTCCATATATATCGTCTGAGGTTTTTAACACGCTATGAATCTAATAATGTTCGTTCAATTTCCTACATGAAGTAATAAGAGCAGGACACACTATTGCTTATAGAAATTGAACTACGTAAATGTACTTTTAAATGTCAGCATGAGTTATTTTGCTGTTTTTAGAAGAGATCGTATTATCAAAAAACATTTTTCGATCAATTGTATGATTAATTGTGTTTTCTTTTCTATAAACATATTTCGAAAAAGGACAACACGTATTGAATGTATTCTTGTACATAATTTTGTGAATGTGTTAGTGCTTACCTGGAGCAGTGAGACCTAAAATAACATCAAAGCTGTTTGACCAATCAGCTGTCATTTGACCAAATTGTTCGTTGTCAGTAGCCAAATAATCGTAGATACATTCTGAATTAGATCCACACGTATCTGTTATACTTGTTGGAATATTATTGGGAATTTCAAAGTTAGGGATGAAGTTTTCATTTTGATATGAAGCGTAAGTCTTTCCTCCTTCGTATGTAAATAACGATTCGCTTTCTTTTATTCTCCCTAAACATATTAATTAAGAGTTAAATATTTAGAAAAACTGTGGAAAATATGATAAAGTATAATTTGAAGCAGTAAATTAAGAATAGCTGTAATTAAATAATATTTTGTTTGGTGATCATGGTGTGACTATTATAACATAATTACTTAATATAAGCGACAACGAAACAATTTCTTAGAACATGCAGAGTCAAACTTATACATTTAACATAAACTGATATCGCCGAAGGCTAAAAACATAAAACGACAAACAGACTAAGTATAGCACACAAGACATAACATAAAAAAGACTAAGCTACACGAACCCCACCAAAAACTGGGGGTGATCCAAGGTGCTCCGGAAGGGTGAGCATATCCTGCTCCATATGTAGCATGTAAACACACAGGATTACAGTTTTGTATGAAAGACGCGCGTTCCGTATGCAAAATACGCATTAGTGACGTTCTAATAAAACAAAATTAAAACACCAACTACAGTACCAACTTAGAAGCATTTATGACACACGAGTCTTAAAAGTTTTGCAGCTAAATTAAAAATTCCGTTGGTAGAGAATCCTCAGTAAAATTCAAAGTTAGGTTGATATTTGATCTATAGTTATGACCAACTCAATTATGATTAGTGAAATCCGTTTTTGTTTTTTTTTGTTACCTCTCATGCAATATTGTTATAATCTTCAGAAAAAATACAATTATGCTGTTGCTAATACAAAAATAACGGGTACTTACATGATAATCCAAATGTGTGATGAATTTCAGATGCAGATGCATTTGCATTTATCATACCATTATTGTTGGATACAAGATCATTGCCTTTGATTCCGTCATTATCTCCAAAAAGACCAGTAAGATTGCCTAGAAAACATACAAAAATAAATTAAATACTATATTCGTATTCAATTCAGCCCTATATAATTATGGACTTCATAAAAATTTCAGATGCCAAATTATAAAAAATTATAGAAAAGATTACTATGTTTTATCCCCTCAAAATGCTCCAGGAGAGTAACTGATTCAATTTGCGTATTCTTTAGGTTTATATATTGTGTCAGGTGTACTACTGTGTGTCCCACGTCAGGAGGCTCTGGCCTTTGTTAGTTATGTACGATTTTTAATTATAGTTTCTTGTGTATAATCGGTAGTTTAATGTAACGTCCATTATCACGGAACTAGTACATATATTTGTTTAGGGGCCAGAAAAATTACGCCTCAGGGTGCGATACTTTCTCGCTTCGTTGCAGACCTATTGGTGACTTCCTGCTGTTGTCTGTTCTATGGCCGGGTTGTTGTCTCTTCAACACATTCCCCATTTCCATTCTTAGTGTTATTACTATCGTAATCTTTCTATTGCTAGATGACGATAAGTTCATGACGTTTAATCTAAAGAGAAGTATGTATGGCGTCGATCCTGAGGCTTTCATTTATCTTGCTGACAATGTCTCCTCAAGTCAATGTACTTCCAGGATTCTGACGATTTTGCCCTTTTTTATGATAAAGACTGCAATGTATGCATGCATCTTTCTTACGTTTTGGCCAGTTCAATTTCGGATTTTACAACCTAAAATGCGTAATTGAGATAAATGACAAAGACTTACCGTTTTGTCTGTCAGGAGATGTAAGGATCAACAAATTCAGAACATTCAGGTTACTCGAAGATTGAATTGAGAGCCCTTCTGTGTAAAAGTTGGTGACTACTGTAGGAGGATTTTCAGAAATCTTTTCAATGGTGGCTCCTGAAATTGCAAACCAAGAGATAACATAGACAAAATAGATTCATCATATGTACTAGGCTATAAATAGTTCCTCATTGATATCAGAAAGACAACAATCATAAGTTAAAACAAAGTACGCATAGGGTATTCTTTCTGGTATAGAAAATCCTTAGTATTTCAAGAAGTTCAAAGTTTTATAATCATTTTGTTCATAGTTATGACCATATCAATGATAATTCATGTAACAAAGATGTGTTGACAAGTGGGATTGTGATACAAATATTTGTCAATCATAAAAACAATCATGGCCTGATTACATTTTTAAATAAATATAGGGGGGGTAGGGTGGAGTGTTGATGAACTCATACATCATTACTGTTTTATATGAAATTATTTGTAATAGAAATTATCTTTCATTTAATTTTGAGAAAATATTCTTAATTTGAACTGAAAAAAGTTTGCAAATTTACATGTTACATTATTACCTTCAACAGAAATCACCTTGCTGATAGCTAAATCAAAATCCAATAGTGTTCCATTCACAAGTACATCTATACCACGAATTTGATTAACTTGGACTTCAATTATCTCTGCTTCCGGGTATGGCCGCACCACGAAAGAGGTTACAGAACTCGCTTAAAATGTAATAACAATTCATCACTCAATGCTCTTTATTTTGAAAATACAATGATATGTTTAATTTTACAAGCGAAGTGGCATAAATCATAAATCATAAATGGATTCTTCAGAACTTGTGATATGCCAGTTAATTATACCCGCTCTGTTGGTTGATTTGATTTTAAGATTTTTACGCAATGCCCTATTTTGACATTGCTACATAAATATGTTGTGTGTTTGTTTTGATCACACATTGTTGTCTATATACATGTAGTAAAATGTTAGGCGACTGTTCTACTAGAAAGAGGTTAAGCTATCTATAAAACACCATATAAGAAAATGCCAGTGTCAATATAGGAATAAAACAGTTGTTATCAATCGGTTTGATGTGTTTGACATGTTTGATGTGTTTGAGCTTTTGGTTTTTGCCTTTTGATAAGAACCTTTCCGTTTTAAATTTTGTTTTGTTATTCAAATCTTTATTAGGTTATTTATATTTGTGTATTTGGAAATATTAATGCATAATTATTTTAACACCGTTGTTTTAAAATACAGTACAACACAGTTATAAGTTGTTTTTTTCATTTGTGTATGCATTTAAAAAGGAGAATCACAAAATCACTGAACTCCGAGGATGATTCAATCGGAAAGTCCCTTACATCTGGTAAAATCAAATGACAAAACACATCAAACGAATGGACAATAACTGTCATTTTCCTGACATGGTACAGGCATTTTCCAATGTAGAACCTGATTTTATAGCGCTAAACCTCTCACTTTTACGGGAGTATCAGCAAATTCCGTTATATTTACAACGATGCGTGAACAAAACAAACATAATAAATAAAATAGTCAAAATAAGGTTACAGCTGTCATCTCTGTGTTATAATCTTAAACCACACAATTAAATAAAAAAAGCACAAAAGCATCTAACAAATTAAAAACACGTTCATTGCTTCGCGTGTCAGACGTCAGAAAATGTATACGTCACATATGTAGAAATTTTGTCATTCAATGTTTACACAAAACAATTTTATAATTTCACATGGGGAATGTTGGCATACAGGGTTAACTTTACGACTGTTATGTAAATAATAACGGCTTTTAAATTTGTGATGTTCAGATTATGATCACACTTCACTTGCTGTTTCAATGTGTAAATTGATGGGATGAAAATAATAATACACCGTTTGTGTTTGCTGTCCAATTCCTGGAATGAACATATTAACATATTGACCGTGGTTTGGGTTTGGTGTCAAATTATTATTAAGTATTCAGCTCTCCAACAATACATGTAATTGATAATTAATGATACCTGGTAAAATTCCAATCTGTTCCATTCGAAGCTGTAATGATAAGTTACCATTCGAAAGCGCAGTAAATTCTCCAACTGGGTTGAATGTATAAGCCTGGCCATCAAATGTCACGAAATGTGGGTCACCAGTAACTCGCGCTTTGGAAAAAAAAAGAAACTTCTCATTACTAGAATTTATCAGTTTAGAACTAAATTTGCCCTAATCATATGGACGGTGCCATTTTCTGCACTAGCTGTGCATTTTGAGAAATGTGTCTCTTCGCTTAAGAAAATGACAAAGAGTTTCGTCCGAAAAAAAACCGACAAGATATTTTAAGTCAAAGTCTTCAATTTCCTTTTAGAGCATAACGTTTACATAAATTGAATCCTACATTTGATGTTTGTGAGTCTCTTCTTGTTCAAATGTGTGTAGTTTTCTTTGGAAAAAAACACATCTTAAATTACTTATGAAAAATTTAAATCTAATTATTCCACAAATTCAGAGCATTTTTAATACAAAACTAAACAATGAAAAGGGCTAAAAACTCATTATGTTATGCAATTCCCGTCAAACAAAAGCATTTATATTGTACCCTCATCAACATGTCAGACGTGCCCTTTTCACTAATGCATAAACAAATCATAAATTCCTGGATAGTTTTGTTTTTTTATACAAAATATTCATTAGTGGCGTTCGAATCTAACAAATATTCAAATACATAAAGTCCAACTGGTTTTGTTAAATACAGCTAAGATAATCTTTTTTGTTGTTGTAGAAAGTCCTTAATTATTTCTTTTTTAATCATTCAAAGTTTTCTTAACAGTAATTTTATGATTAGGACTTAACCAATGATGAATCATGTCCCATAAATAAGTGTTAAAAACGCGGCTGGTGATACCATAAGTGAGGATACTGTTCTTTAATTGTCCTTTAAACCAATTGTTAGACGTACAAACTATAAGGTAATTCCTGACTTTAGAACCTTAATGTAGTATGGGTGTCTTTCGCCATTTTTGAATAGTAAAAAAAACCCAAAGAATCTAAGCTCCAGATTTTAAATCAAGTTAGCTAAATTTGATGCAGGAATGCATATAACTAATTTGAATGTGCATTAAAAAGAAACATTATAACTTATAAATATTGACTTTGCTTTGCTTAATTTGTTATGTTTTTAAATTAACATTTTAATGGGAGGTAACTCTAAAATAGTGCATTTTCTTCAACCTGTAGCTTGAGAAAATGCGCGGTGACCTATCATTTTTATTATATTTTTGAACGTTTTGTCAAAGTATTAACACATTCTATCATTTATAAATTAGACTACCATACCACCTCAAGTTCAAGTTAAAGTAATACCATATTACCTGGTCTTGGTGGAACATAGTTTAAACATGAGTTTGGTGGACGTATTGTATAAAATGAAGCACAGCTACCAAAATTTGAATTAACCTCCATCATGTCTTGTGATGTATAAATACAACAGTGTTGGTATAGCAGCGTGTCATAGACAAAGTTGGATAGGAATGGAACATTTCTATTCCCGTCTCCATGGTAATGGTATCTGTTTACGTAGCCACTTCCGTAATATCCATCAGGGTTCATTAAAACGCCTTCTTCGTTATAGCAACATTGATGGTCATATCCCTGCGATCTATTGTAGCAAAGAAATAAACAAAGGAAGCCACATAAATTTTCTGATCAAATTCATGGTTTCTGCCTATGTTTGACCTTCGGAAGAATTTCTTAAATACATTGCACACATTAGTTGTGGTGTATAGAACAATTGAATTTTTATATATGATATCATACTGTAAGAGGGATATACATATTGCTTAACCTTAAGTGTTCTGATTAAGAGTTGATATTCATTGGTTTTTCTTAAAAGAAAATATATTATTGCCCCAAACTCTCTATCTGATATCTGATAATGTTCAATGCTTAAAATTCAAACAAAAATATTTTTTGTATATTTTCTCTTTCATTGTTCCTAATTATATATCAATTAGTTAACATTTATTTAAGAAAATTATTTTCTGCACTACGCAAGGCCTATATATTTAATCTATTTTCTTACATGGTCATTACTTAAGAAATAATTCATGGGGGCTTGAGTATATCTATATTTTACCACGGGTTGGCCCTTTATGACAAATATTTTACACTGAGCGATAGCGAGTAATATAGATATACTCAAGCCCCCATGAATAATTTCGATTCTAAAAGGACAAATACGGCAATTCTTTTGGATCAAAGCGCTCTAGGCGGAGGCTGATATTTGCCGTTTCCATAAATAAACGCACCATTCAATTCGCGTAAAAGAATGGAACAAACTGAATAAGTGACATACTTAAACTGTTTACAATAATGTATTTAGATAGTTTTGGATGAATTTAATGACTGATTTACTCAAATGTCTTAAATGTTTAAAAAAAAAAATAGCTTATATCACATTTTAGCATCGTATTTTCCCGTAAAATGCTTATATTCTGACGTCGTTGTTCTATACTGTGGAACAAATTTATCCTGATTTTGTTATATTACACATTATTATATTCGAATTCAAAATTAGGACAATATTAACCAAATATATTTTGATTATAAAAAAAAATAAAAGAACTTCACAGCAACTAAATTTTTTTTATTAAGTCAATGGTATAAGGGAGATAATTCTAATTGACGTAATACACAAGGGAGATCATTCCAATTGACGTAATAAAAATTGTACTGTAATTTATTAGGACAATATCAGCTAATCAAATTGCGAGAATTTACTCTAAATCAGGATGGTTTTGTTTATCACACTTACGAGGCTATATTTTGTTTAAAACAAACTTGAGCAAATTGTTGGTTTGAACATTCGTATCGAGATCCTTCTTGATTATGGCAGAGAGGGTCTATGCTAAATCGAGTGGTATCTAAACTGGCAACCTCTAATGTACAAGGACATGGTTGTACATCATTCGTAGTTATTGCAGGTAGTTGATTATCATCATCTAACATTTTGTAACACAATGCCTGACTTTCTTCAATGCCCACAAACACCGTAAACATATCAGACCAATAGTATGGACTAAAATAGAATGAAATGTGTTTTATTTAACTCATTCAAACTTTTTAAACATCATAACTTAGTTTATTTAAGTAAAATATATATGCATACATCCAACTCGTCCTAGTTTAAAAAAATACTCTTATAATATACTCTAATATTAACAATGATCTGGCATATTTAAATAAGATTATACTAATATTTGAACATTATTTTTCTATTATTTTTTTTAAAACAATCATATCAAAATTCCCTACATTTGACGTCAAAGTTTGACAATTTTGAAAATTGAGCACAGGCGCTCGTCTCTTAAAACATATATGATATATCGTTTATTAGCATGTAAAAAGTAAAAACACAAAAATACTGAACTCCGAGGAAAATTCAAAAAGGAAAATCAAACATCAAAAGGCAAAATCAAAAGTCCAAACACATCAAACGAATGGATAACAACTGTCATAAAACATAATAACATTAAAGAACATTTTTCGAAGAGACTATTTCCGTTCAGAATATATATACAATATAGCACATAAAAACTTAAAACAAATATGGTTTGAGAACCCAGGCCGTGTCAATGAAAGTTTCCTTTGATATGTCCTAAGATGTGTCTTAGAATATTATCTAGGATGGTCTTAGGATGTATCTGAGACATGTCGCAGGATGTAAAACAAAACTATCTGAGGACAGTCCTAACTACGATGGTGCTACGACCATTCTTACACATTTAATTTATCTAACTGAAAAAAATATGTACAGATTTCAATGATCTTTATTTGTTTGTATTTCCTTATTTCATTATATACGTAAAGGCAGGGAGAATGACTCTGTTATGGGAGATAATTAACGCAAAATAAAAGTTTTAACTTAATACTTTGAAAGCTACGTTATAATATATGATAACAAATATAAATGAATTTCGTCCGACAAAAATAAAAGGAAATAGTCACAAAACTTTGTTAAATGTGATATTCGTGCTACAATTTTTGGTAAATCAACTTGTTAAAACTTTTATCCTTAGGTTTTAGGATTTAGGATTAGTTAAAAATAAAAGAATTCAACTATTTTACACATTTAAGGTAGCACAATACAAAGATTTTATATCTCCAACTCCCAAGTTTTAAAATGCTGTAACTTTCTTAATAATGCTTGAAAATTTATAAAAGTGGTAGTTTTGTATAGCTAACAAATTATTCTTTCAAATTAATGCAATGCTAGTATTATGCAACAATTATGTAACCAATTATAATGTTAACTGTGTCTAAAATATTTTTCACCAAATTTCCACTTTCAAATGAAATTAGCTTCTGCATAGGTATCCCTAGAGGGTTGATTTTATTATATGTTGTTTCTATGGCCATTATCTACAAAAGGGTGTCTCAGATTTAAGATAGAATGTATAGAACAAATTCTACACCTAATTAAACATTATCTTCTTTTATGTGGTTAGGCTGTTTACACTAATTAGAGATTTTGAGAGAATGGAACACCATAGAGACAATCTGAGACACCCTTTTGAAGCCCATGATGTGTTAATTAAGATTTCGTTAAAATTTTCTGTAAAGTTAAAGAGATGATAGAGCTAAATTCATTCGAGTGAACTTACCCAGATTTTGTCGCTAATTACCTAATAATTGATTACATAATGATTGCATGATAAAAATATTGCATTCATTTAAAAGATAAATCTTTTATCTATCTATTTATACTTCTTTTACTATTTTCTATGCATTCATAAGAAAGTTACAGCATTTCAAAGGTTAGTGATTGGAAGTAAAAAAATCTTTGTATTGTGCTACCTTAAGTAATTATAGCTTCGCATGTTCAAGTGCAAAAATGTTGTCAAATATGCTTTTAGAGAGTAAATTTTGATGCACATTTGATAAAAAATTGTTTATAAAAAATAAGAGTAATTTTAGTTAGTAATTACATTTTAAAGCACTTCAGCAAATGACTCTGCTATATCTCAATGTATATAAATATATATACATAAAGTGATTTGTTATATGTTATATTAGGACACATTCAGTAACCTGACTTAGTACTGAGACGTGTCCTAAGACCGTCATAAGACCATCATAAGATACGTCCTAGTCCTAGGAGACCTTTGTTGACTCGACCTCAGGATGAAATGTCAATGTTTTCTCAGACAAATTGGATTTATTTTTATGTCAAAGAAAAAAAGTACACATGCATATGATTAAAAATACAAAAAAAAAAGACATTGACCTAAACTTTTTTACCTGTTCATGTTGTTTGTTGATAATTTGACTATGCCTGCCTCTTTACTGAAGTTAAGTTTGAAGCTGTACATCCCATTTGCCAGATCGCTAGTGTCCATCAATGAAATCGACGAATGATGTCTAAGTTTTATTTTTGAATTGGTGTTCTATAATACGCGAAGCATAAATAAAACATACAAGTTGATTTTCTAATATCAATTACTGTTTCTATACTTGTCATCAAAAGAAACGGTACTCGACTTTAGAATAAAATTTATTAAAAAGTATTAAATATAAAACAAAATGAAATACTCTTTTTTAAAAAGCTTTCATTTGCAAACTATGCACTTATGAAAATGAATATCAAAATTTGTCGAAAAGTAACTAAATTCCGTTCAAATGATTATAGGGGCAAATTATGTTTGCGGAAAGTTGGATAAAAAATCGATACACAAATTTGTAAGTACTAAATAATTTTCAAATTTGTTTGAAAATATTCAATATGCTAATCAAGTTATGTTCATGTTGTAAATCATGGGTTAAATATCGTTTTTCTAAATTTTTGGTAAAAAAGTGGTTTTTTTTAATCTTTAAAAATGTTAAAAAAAAAAAATTGTTTTCGTCGCAAATCGATGCTTTAGGTATGAAAACAACATACTGTAAATTTGGAACCTTTCGGATTAGTTTTAAGATTGTTACCGGTTTTTTTTTTATTTCACTTTACACATACTGTCTATGGTAAATTAATTGATAATGAATACATTTTAACGATTTCTTGTAAGGCCAAACTTTGATTTACAAATAAACGAAGAAATAGTATGATTTTTTAAAAAGAATTGAAAGCAAACATTGTCTTTACCTTTTAATGAGAGGTTGCATCATTATTTGGAACTTCTGTTTTTAAAACTATCGTCTTATGTAAATTTTGTCAAAAAATAAAAATTTCCATGGTCATTAAGTATTACTATCTTCAATATTGGTCCTATAAACGGAAAACTTTATCTTTAATTTGAAAAAAAAGTCTAGTATCGTTTCTTCTGTTGACAAGTATATTATTATACTGATATCGACCCCGACAACCCAAATACATCATTTATACATTGCTAAATATTATTAAATCATTTGATATTTTCTTAAATTGTACAATTGATTTATCATCAAACTGATTCTTTTTCCATGACTATGTGTTTACGGGAAAATCTAAATAAAAATAATATGACGAAGTATATATTTCTACAAACCTGCAGATAGTAAAGATCTAGACTTATGTTTGCATCAACCGGAAACTTTATTTCGGATTTCTTCCATATAGTGCTAACCATTGTTCCGTGCTTCCATAATAACTGACCTCGTGATAGTACATGTCTCGTCAATGCATGATTCACTATTGAAAAAAGATAAAAGAGCGTACTCAAATTCAGGGACTTACTGTTTTGTTTCAATGGTGTAGTGTGCTTTCATTAAAACTTTTGTCAATTTGTGACTTTGAATTATTTTTTTCTGAATTCACTTCAATGAAATTGAGAATGGAAATGGGGAATGTGACAAAGAGACAACAACCCGACCATAGAAAACCCAACAGCAGAAGGTCACCAACAAGTCTTCCCGCACCCGGAGGCGTTCTTCCGATGGCCCCTAAATAAATATATACTAGTTCAGCATATTTGGTTAAAGGTAATACAACGATTCATAGAAAATGTAACCGGAAACACATATGATCAAAAATTTTCTATATCATTTGCTCGTTAGACAGTAATGACATGACTAGCAAACGTTGCACAAAAAAAAATCCGTAAATGAATAAAGAAGATTAATGACACTCAGATTCCAACGTGTCAAATTAATTTTTCCCTTATTTGGCCCAAAAATTACTGTAAATTTAAAAGTTATCATACATATTCTTAAATTACTTAAAACTTTACTAAGGTTCAAGGTATTCAGAAAAACAAAACAAATATGACCTTTAACAAGTTACCATGGCAACAAATCATGACTTAATTTGCATATTTTGTAAAATTTCGTGATTTTACCTGTTTTTCATCAAATTTTTAGGTACATTTTAGATTGAAAAAGTATGTGCGCACCCAAGAAACAACTTTATATTTTGTGAGATTATTTAAATATTTATAATAAAGCTTCTGTTATATTATTTTGTTGTTTCTCGGCTGCGCACGATGTTTCCATAACAGAAATAAAGATAGAAAACTGCATAAATTATGTATTTTTCATCGTTTTTGTGAAAACCGTACATATTATGACGTAAATGTGACGTCAGCAGATAAAAATCTTTATGTTTTTCATTTATATTTCTTCACCCTTTGCATTTCTAAACATTATATGCTCATTTGAAATAGTTATCAAACATTTTATTTTCTTGGGCCAAAATCAGGCCTTAATGCCCCTACTCCTTTGCCTATTTCTTTAAGAAACATATCCCCTTATATGTTTGCGTATTCATAGATCTACAAATTTTTTTCAGCTATGTAATATTTCATTCGTCTTTTTCTTTCTTTCTGATATTATCTTTTCAAAATCTTTATTCCGACCTTTCAGTTATTTTCTTCTCTTTTTTAACTTGATTTTTCAAATATGATTTGATAATATTAGATATAAGCGTTGTAACAAGTAACTGGTTATGTTGTTAACTGTACGAGGTTGGGGTTTATAAAAATTATGATATTTACCGATTGTCAAAACTCCAGAAAACGTCATTGTCTGATTATTGCCCTGTATAAGATGCAGTGACACCATTTCTTTTCCTGTTCTGTACACTTCAGGCGAAATACAAGACAAACTGAACTCATTATATTTTTGACAAGGTACTTCCTCTCCATTTGACATCACTAATGTCATTGAAAGGGTTTGGTTGAAACAAGGCCCAGAGATTATGAGTTGTGTTCCACCAAACATAGTAGCTTCTCTTGGCGTGATTGTCAATGTTCCTTCATAAGTATAAATAGTTCATGAAATATAAATGGTTACTATTGCTTAAATTAGAAAGTTCACTTTTGAGAGATAGCTTTACTCATTGTTAGTTGGAGATATTTTTTTTAAAATGAGGTCTTTGAATACTTGATCTACTAAAAGTAGAGTTAATAAGATTTACCACGTTTTAGCCGTTCAAGTCGAAAAGAAAGGATTGTAAAATAAAACAATTATTGGAAATGATAGATAGGATATAATGCATTTAATACAAAACAGCATTCTTATATCCCTACAGACAAATTGTCATTAACATTTAGATATTAGCACAATTCTTGATCAGCCACAAATATATTTTGCTATTATATACACCTTTAAAGACATTTTAACTTTGATTCTGTTAAATTGAATATTGAAAGTGTTTCTGACGTCATAGTGACATATAAGATGACACAAAGTTTACAAATAAAAATATTTGTTCGTTTCTCAATGAATAGCTATCCTTTATTAAACAATAAAACTCAAAACGAATTTACTCTATCGCCTGCATTGAACATGTGATAGATATAGGAAGATGTGGTGTGAGTGCCAATGAGACAACTCTCCATCCAAATAACAATTTAAAAATTAAACCATTATAGGTTAAAGTACGGCCTTCAACACGGAGCCTTGGCTCATTTCAATATACATTTTTTGGTTAAGATCTTACCTTCTACATTACAGCCACCATTTGTAATTTGTGTAGTGTCAACACGAAAAATAAATTTCCCTGGATGGTCTATATTTGACATCTTAGTCACATTAATGACACTCGCTGTTCTCGATGCTTCTATAGCATAAAAATTTAAACCATCACCTGCATCAAATCCAACCTAAAAGAAATATTTTTTTCACAAAACGCTGATTTTTTTTTCAAGTAACATGTATGGTCTGTTTTAGATGCTCATAGTTTCTCTTATTTGATTTATCTATAATGAAAAACTAAATCTGATAGCAAGAATTCATTACATGATAAAACATGGACCTTAGTTTTTAATTTAACAAAAAATGTACACGATTGGAAAGGTATACTTACTTGTGCAGGCGTTCCACCTAATCCGGTCGAAGGGTTACCTTGACTTGCACTACCTGTTGTCCATTCAATCTTGTTGTACAGAAATATGGTGAAAGAATGTCTGCCATTTGTTACTAAAACGCTTTGAAATGTACATCTCTAAAATTTTAAATGAAAGTACAACATTTTTCATAAGTACTCAATCTTAGACTTTATTTTTAGTAACTACAACTTATAAGCATGCATTTGTTGTGTAAATACAAAATTTAATTTAATTTGTCCTGTTTTGAAATATAGTCGAGTGTTTGATATTGTTAGGTTTTATTTACTTCAAATGTACAATTTCTAAGATATTTAAAAGTGTGTTAAAAAAATATTTACAATTTCAAAAAAATAAGTAGATCACATTCGTGAAAAGGAAACGCATTGTGGCTGCGATATCATGAACATAACTGTTATAGTCTGTGAAACAGATATTGAAAAACGGTGAACCAACTCGAGATGGGGTCCGTAAAATTAACGAAGGAATGATTCAACTTCATCATTTGAAACTCATGGTTTAACAGATTCATTATGAGCAGGAATCCTCTATTAAGGAATTCATGAAAAGACGCCTGGAAATATTGTATCAATTGGGAGTTATAAAATCCGTATGCAGGCGAAGCTGGAAAGTTGCTACATAGAAATGGAAGTTTTAATAGACATGCTGCCCCGTTGCTGCTGTTAGTTGCATATTTAGTTATGAAATTAAACGAAAGAACATTAATTTTCATATCGCTATCTCATTTATACATAAATCATAATGTACCTTTTGCTTGCCAATGTCATTAGCTCCATAAAATGCTACATTGTCCCATGTTGCGATAAACATCCACGCTGCGTGAAAATTGTAGTGTTCTGCAAAAATTGCTTGTATTTCGTCTGATGCTTTTTGTAATAAGGTAATGTTTGTAGTTTCGCGATACCAAATAATACCACCATTCCGAGTATCTATATCAGCCCAGTACGGTGCTATCAATCTGCGCTTGCTGGCTAGTGGAAAAGGACTTGGAGTAAATGTTGTCATAGTTCCAAGAAAGGAAATAACACCATTTGTGTTAACCTGTTTGAAAGAAATCTTGTATATAGGAGTTTTGTAAAATATTTTCGTATAGTAATATGTTATAAAAGATACTTTAAAAGAAAACATTTTGACATTGATCTCAATATGAATAATAGCGTTCAACTATTATGATCAAATAAAATCAATATTGTATACATCTAAGAGAATGCTACATTCACATGATTTATTTACAAATAGCAAACCACGGAGTTATAAGTATTCAAAAAACAAGATTGGGTATGAATGCCAATGAGGCAACTCTCCACAAGAAACCAAACTGACACAGAAATTAACAATAATAGGTCCTTGTACGGCCTTCAACAATGAGCAAAGCCCATACAGCATAGTCAACTATATTAAAAAGACCACGAAATAACAATGTTTAACAATTCAAACGAGTAAAACTAACGGCCTAATTTATGTAAAAAAAAATAAAGAAAAACAAATATGTAACACATAAACATTCGACAACCACTGAATTAAAGTCCACTGATAGTCACATACATACAGAGTGTGGCAAGGTAAAAAAATGTTAGCGGGATCTGAACCCTTTCCCTAACCTGGGACAGTAGTATAACAGTTCAACATAAGAACGAATTATAAAAAATCAGTTGAAAAAGGCTTAAGTCATCAGATGGACAAAAATACAAGTGGACGTAGCTGGTTACTTGTACATTCCAACAACAAAAAGACATGCGTTACAGGTCTTAGAGTGCTCGCAGTTAACTGAAAGCTTGGTCATAACCACTAACAACTAATATAAAAATCATGTATCTAAGCGTGTTTGTTGACATGGAACTGAACATCTTATGATTATAATTCAAACGAATTATATTAGCATCTTTACTTACAATTAAGGAGTCGTGTTGGTGATTAAATAACGGAAACAGACTGCTGACCGGTATTGGTGCCGTTGAACCATCATCGTTTGTTGGAGCCATTCTATCACTGGTTTCATTCCCAAAAGGATAAAAATCGGACAACAGAACTCCATCTATGTTGGCAATTGTAAAACACATTAAACAAAATCTAAAAAACTTTTTCATTTTCAAAATCAAAGAATTCAATATGTAACCTTTACTAGTTAAAAACACCGTTTATATACATAATCAGAAATAACCGTTGAATCAGGTGTCGAAAATACATTGGGTAATTTTCGTTATGCATTGATGTCATTGGTGTTCGTGTTTTTATGTTTATTTTATTGTTATTGTTCATATCGTTAAAGTTATATTTACAGTTTACAATCAGCATACAATTTTCTACTACCGGGATCAACAATCAACGTTGAAACTTCAGAGTCTCGACACTTTTAAATAACTGAAGTGAAATAAATGCCGATATGTTCGAAAAATATATTGATAGGTTAAGTTTATTGCAATCGATAACAGGATCATGTAAATATTGAATTTTAATGCACACGTTGGTGAACTGCTTCTCTATATGTTTAAAAAAAATAACATAATACGAAACAAGGCTATGCAAACAGATTTGATCTGTAAATAGTTTTTTAAATATTCGCCGTGGTATTTTGGTATTGATTAAAAAAAAAATTTTCATACAGTTTGTTTTTTCTTGAGAGATGAACATGCTATTCAATAGTTGATTAAATATTTTTTGGGTTTCTATTTACAGGAGATAGTGGGGTATCATTAACGTGTGCATTACTCAACACAAAAAAAAAATCTTTTTTAATCAAGGTATAAAAATGTCTTCAGATAACTTTTTCTATAAGAAAAAATAATGGAAGTATTTAAAAACTTTCCCGTAATTTATAACCATCTACTGCATCAGCGGAAAAAAACAGAAATACTTTTTTGGGGATAGTGGTCTTATTGGCAATATTGTCTTCTTTTTTTAAATTGAACAGACTGTACAGAGATGTTTTTGATTTCTTTCAAAGCCATATCGATCGTTATGTTTTATTTCTATCACCTGAAACACAACTAAGAATAACAATGACTAACATTCACAACAACCTTCACATTATCCTTAAAGATCAGTCCCTTTCGTTGCCGGTGTTTTATTCGGGGAACTCCCCGTAAACATTGTTGTTACTACTTTTCCTCATCATATGAAGTACATAGATTCCTAATGTGTCCCATAGATCTCAACATAATAAATATATATAATAAACAAATATTTAATTTACTGATTGGCCAACATAAACTAGAGTACACTAGATTTATAACGATTAAGGAAATAAAAACATAATAATTGGATTGTTTAATATAACCATCAGCATAAATATCTGTTGTATTAGTAAGAAGGAATTAACAAATCTTTCAACTCTTTTAAAATGATTCTGCTAGTCAGGAAAGAACGACAAAAACGGAGATAGATTCAGGCCAATCTGCTTTTTTTTAAATATAAAACCTCAAACTAAAACATGATACAAAACTGTTTTGTGTTCACAAAATATCGATGTTCATTATGTAATAAAGTTGATAAAATTATCTGTCAAGATAAGTCAAGTCAGCATTTTGTTCCACAACAATCATATTTTCCCTCCGGTTTATATGATCCGTTCATATTATATTGACTCCTAAAATTCAAGGGTTTGTCTTAAATTGAGGGTATATTATATGGCCTTCCAAATACGGTTTCGATCCCTAACATCCCTGAAGAGACATCTATTGTCGAATTCTAGATCTGGTGTACAAAAACAAATATATTGACACCTTATGTTTGTGGCATAACATCTAGGCCACAAGTTTATTTGTTTTCTGTTTAGTATTACATTTATATTAAGATCCATTTTGATACATCTCGTGATCAATTTTTTTTTTTGGCAATCGCAAATGGCAGTCAGCAGGGTTAAAGCCCATCAAATGTTCAACCTGTTAGTCAAATGCGTTTTGTTTAAATATACTTTCCGCTTTTTTTGGTCTTTTGGAAAATGTTGTTTACATATATATACAGATTTACAGATCAAACATTGTTGGATTGATGTTTAGACGAGTTGTATATACATAATGTACACAGCCATGTATCACCATCATTGATAGCGATCCGATGGATTAATCTGTTGTAGAGTTGTCACTGACTCAGACGTACTTATATATATAATTATTTTCTGTGACTGTATCTTATATCAATTTGTAGAATCCTTTACTATAGATATTTGAGCTGATCTGTAACAATAACATCTTCATGCTTTATATATCATGTACTGTAGTACGCCGCTAGATTAAAACTGACGAGGAAAGGTAACACACGGCCACCGAGAGCTTAATATTGTAGAGCCCCGGCGGTCGTTTGGTCTAGCGGGACGGCTGCATTGCAGGCGATTTAGTGTAACGATATCACAGTAGGATAGGTTCGAATCCCGGCGAGGAAAGAACAAAATATTTACGAAAGCAAATTTACAGATCTTACATTGTTGGGTTGATGTTTAGATATATATACAACTCGTCTAAACATCAACCCAACAATGTTAGATCTCTAAATTTGCTTTCGCAAATATAAGATGTACTTATATATATAGTGTTTAAAATTAGCAACAATCAACATTCAATGTTGGATTGATGTTTAGATACCGATAATACTAACACTCTTTCAGCAGCACAGTAACAAAGCAGCGATACAACATATATGTTACATCTAATTGCAAAACGGAAAATAGTATTTATATTCTTACTTGTGGAACTTGCAAGCTGCAGTATGTTGGTGAAACAGAAACCACATTCAACATCAGACTTAACAATCACCGGTCGTTCTATACAAAAGGAAGAAAATGTCCAATTAAGAGACACCTCTTGAGAACAGGACATACTTTTGATAATATCACCTTTCAAATAATTGAGGTAAACCAAAATTGGGACTCCGAAATGAGAAAAAAGAGAGAAAGGTTCTGGATGCATCAGCTACGTACTCTTGAACCTGATGGATTTAATGAGAGGGATGAAAAACAGTTTTACCCGAAACCAAAAGAATAAATCATGAATTTTAGTTATATTTAACTAAAACAACTATTTGTTTTAATTTTTGAAAATATGTTTATGTACAATAAACGACAAAAATTTGTTTTATACATACCATCAATCAATATGTTAAACTTTTGTGTAGCTCAAGCTACAAAGATATTTTTTTTCATGCATCCGATTTCACCTAGATAGATGCACACGTCCGATGAAGCTAATTTGTTTAGCGAAATATTGCGTGAATAATATATAAAATATAACACCTAATTTTATAACCCTCATGAGTGTGTTAAAGTTACATTCTTAGACACTTATATATATATATATATATATACAACTCGTCTAAACATCAACCCAACAATGTTAAATCTGTAAATTTGCTTTCCCAAATGTTTGGTTCTTCCCTCGCCGGGATGTTCTAGATTTTAACCTTTGCTTTTACCTTATGCCTATACATGATAAAGCCATGAGACTTTTGGCAAAATGTATCAAACCAGTTAACCTTGAAAAAACAACCGGAAGTGACCTTGTGTAAACCGGAAGTAGCTATTTTCCGTACTTTATCAATATAAAAGTATAAAAAAACAAATATTTTTTTGAATCTGAGTCAACTAAATATTCAAATATTATCGATAGTAACATTTTTCAAACCGGAAGTAACAAATTATCTCCCTCATTTAAAAAATATTGTATAGAAACCATATATTTTTGAAATCAGCGTAAAATAAGCTATCATTTGACGATTGAAATGACATTTTAAACTTTATTTTACAACTTTCATATTAAAATACATTGTTTTTGGTGGAAAGACCTTCAATTGTTCTCTTAACAATTGGTTTTATTAATAAAAAAAAATTCCGCCAAATTTTGTTCTTGCCATGAATGTCTGTTGCGCAATATGTCACTTAGATATTTCTCATATTGTATCGTATAGTTTATGCGCTTTAAAATTTCACCCTACTAAGCCGAACCATTTTCTTTGTACGAGATATCTCCCTATTCACTCTTTATCATATGTGTGGATCTCCTTTGTAACAAAAAAAGATAGCGACGAAATTCTTTTTACAAATTGTTCGTTACATCCTCAATAATTTTTGGCTCATTTGGATCAAAGCGATTCGATGAAATTTTGCAGGAGTTATCTACCTTTACAAAATAATTTGTCGGTATGTTTTTTTAACTCATAAACAGTTAACTGTATAACCCTTGAATGTATTTTTATGAGTCCACTAGGTCCTTACTTAGAAAATGAGTTCAAGGTCAAAGGTCAAGGTCATGTTCTCAATTGTGACTTTTGATTGTTTTGGCATTTTTTCTGACACTTTGAAAGATACATATAAAAAAACAAGTGCAAATTGTCTGCTGTATTGTTATGAAGATATGCTACATTAAGTCTGGTACAATTTAATGGCATCTCATAGAAGTTGGTGCCCCTGAAATGTCTTGATATGAGGTTATTTTATTATAACTTCAACTGAGTCATTATAAAGGTATTTGACCTTGTACAAAAGGTTAGGTGACAAATGATCTTGAAAAATGACTTCCGGAAGTGACCTTGTGAAAACTGGAAGAAGCCTTGTTTGCATTTTTGTTCATATTAAATTATTGAGAATCCATATATTTTTACTTCCAACAAACCGGAAGTGGCCAATTATCTCCATTCTACATACAAAAGTATATAGAAACTAAACAATTTTAGAATCAGTGTGAAAGAAGCTATCATATCAGACCGGAAGTGATATTCATTTCACCGGAAGTAGCATATTATCTCCCTTAAATCACTTAAAATTATAATTAAACCATTATTTATCGCATTAGTATGAAGAAACTATCTTCTTCTCAAAACTTCTTTGATGTGGAAATAAAATTGAGAATGTAAATGGGTAATGTGTCAAAGAGACACCACCCGACCATAGAAAAAACAACAGCAGAAGATCACTAACAGGTTTTCAATGTAGCAAGAAATTCCTGGCCCCTAAACAAATATATACTAGTTCAGTGATAATGAATGCCATACTAATTTCCTAATTGTACACAAGAAACTAGATTAATTTAATACAAGACTAAAAAAGGCCAGAGGCTCCTGCCTTGGTACAGGCGCAAAAATGCGGCGGGGTTAAACATGTTTGTGAGACCTGAACCCTGCCTCTAGCTTATGTAAAAGAGTAAACGAATAACAAAACGCACATTACAATTCAGGTCAAGAAAAGTCCGAGTCTGATGTCAGAAGATGTAACCAAAGAAAATAAACAAAATGACAATAATACATAAATAACAACAGACTACTAGCAGTTAACTGACATGCCAGCTCCAGACCTCAAATAAACTGACTGAAATATTATGATTTCATCATCTGAACATCAGTCCTTCCAGTTTGGGGTATAGTATCATACCATCATAACATATATGAGAAGAACATAACCCGTGTCATGCTAACAACTGAATTTTTGAACAAGTGTGTTTAGTTCCTATGCAAAGACCCTATAAGTGAATCGATATTACATCAAAATATACAATCTTTAATGACCTGACAACAGTATCGTAACTATATCCCTTCTTAACAAGTCTATTCAAAGGTTTTGTTAGTTTATGAGGTGAATACTAACACCTTTGTGGTTTATAAAGAATATTTCCATAAAAAAATTGAATGTGTGTGCATTTTTCTAGGCGAAATACCTGAACGTATAAGAAGTCTGCATGTTGAGCTATATTAACGAATGATATCCTTTTACTGTTGATAAAATTTAGTAAATGTTTTGACTAGTTTGTGATATCGAAAACCCTGTTGTAATAATTTTCGGTAATACATACATTTCTCTCGTTAAAATCTAAAACATTGTTACAGCATGAGCGAATCGTACAAGTTGAGATATATAAGCACAAAAAGATGGTGACAAGGGAACATCACCATCTAAAAATGTATAATTAACGATAGGAAATGAAAAATCTATTTTATCATAAATTTTAGTATTCAGCTTTCCATTAGTGATATAGATATCAAAATCGATAGAAAGGGCAGTGATCATTGTTAGTATTAGCTTTATTCAAAGTAAGTTCAATAGGATAAATTACTTTAGTATACATACTGAGGTCGTCATTATTGAGAGCCAAAATATCATCCAAATATCTAAAAGTATTATTAAATTTGTTTATCAGATGTTGTTTCGATGGGTCTTTCTTTATTTTTGTCATCAATTGGAACTCATAGCAATCTAAACACAGGTCATCAATGAGTGGTGCACAGTTAGTCCCCATTGGAAGTCCGACAACCTGACGATATACGGAATCCCCAAAGCGAACGAAAATGTTATCAAGTAAAAATTCAAGGACATATGTATAGTATCAAAGCATGTCCAATTGACATAGTTTTTTTGTTTATTGCTACTGAAAAATGACCTAAATAAACTCATCATAAAAACCAGGACTAAATTTAATATATACGCCAGACGCGCGTTTCGTCTACAAAAGACTCATCAGTGACGCTCGAATCCAAAAAAGTCCAAATAAAATACGAAATTGAAGATCATTGAGAACCAAAATTACAAGTTTTGCCAAATACAGCTAAGGTAATCCATGCCTGAGGAAGAAAAGAAATTCAAAAATTTGTATATAGTAAATTTATAAATATAATCATATCAATGACAATTCATGTCAGCACAAGTGCTGACTTCTAAAAGAGTTTGAACATATATATTCACATTCTGACTTTTTAAATGCCCATTTAATTCGGTGTGTTTATTTTTTCTTAATGAGAATGTGAGGCAATGTGGTATACAGGGTAGACAAATCTAACCTTTGAACAATTTCAAAATCACCAATATAAGCATGTAATTATTAAGTACTTCCAACGAGATCTTGACACTCCAAAAGTAATTAATTCCACTTTTTTCAAAGGCCTGATTTGAGCAATTTATTAACAGGTTTTTGATTGTACCAAGTGTGCTGGTAAGAAGAATAAACAATTAAGTAGTGGAACAATGGATTGAAGACGAAATAAATCAATATTTGTAAGCTGTTTTGTTTTGCTTCGAAAGGCAATACATAGTTTGGACTTTCATTGTCTTTGGTTCTGCTTTTAAAGCGGTAGCTAAAAGTTTATGTTTGTTACAGATGTCGTTTTCTGAAAATGGAGTCAGTTGGAATGTTAGTATATTGGTGATTTCTTTTTTCAGAACCTCAATGTAAAGTTTACGTCAAACAATAATAATATTATTAGCAGCTTTATCGGCCGGGACAGAAACAAATTCCTTGGCTAGTTCTTTTAGTTTATGTTTGATACGAGAAATAGGTTTATTATGGTTATTGATAATAGTAAAATGTTCTTTAAAATGTTGAATACGTATATCAACTATCTTCATTACTGAATTTAAAAAAGAGTCCAAAGATTTTTTGTCAGCTTTTTCCCGTTTTATCCATTTCATACAGTAAGTATGGAGTGAGTCGCGAATGATATTTCGACACTCATTCAAATTAATAATTGACGGGGGGAGATATTTAGGTCCTTTACTGAGGAATAATTTTTAATTCTCGGTCTGGAACGATGTAAAGATCTCCTGTTATAACATGGGAAATCGGTCCATAAATATATTCGGAATTACTACAATTATATGAAGTAGGTTATTTTCACTGATATTAACATCTTTACACAATTAACTACAATTAAACACAAATTTCCGGGTAGATTTCTTGTAAATATAACAAATAACAGGTAGCTCAGTATTGTCAAAATATCCAGGAATTTGTTCTTTAATGGCATGGTCGGTAAATATACCGGCAAAATCAAAACTTTTATTGACATACTTTATTTTAATAAAATGTTTTTTATGATCTTCAGGGCGATCAATTTTGGGAAATAGTTTAGAATAACAATATGCGATAATAACTTGAACAATTTCATACTTAGGACTGCTATATGAAATTGTGTTGCAATCCTCCAAAATTTTATTTAACTTATTAAGCGGTAATGAACAGAGCTTTGTTAACAGATAATGTCTGCCGTTATTTTTGGAAATTGAAATTAGGTCCGAAATATTGGTATGATTGGTTCGAGATTTTATTTGATTGAGATTTGTTCTATGACTGTGAAAACGTTTTTTACAAACAGTTTTAGAAACTATATCCAAAATGATAACGGAATCGGTTCTAGATATATTACCAATTCCCCATGATATTATCATCAAGACCGAGAGGGTAGACTGTCTGTAATTTTTTAATCCAATTTAATTCAAATATTTTCCGTGATCATACAAACTTTGAATGAGATTCACCAGGCTGCTTATTTACTACTTTTAAAGATTGAACTGCTAAATATTTAATAGGATGATTGTGCTTCTTAAGGTGTTGATAAATGATACTTTTGAATTTATTAGGTCTTTTAAAACGATACAGATGATTTTGAGTGCGTTTAGATAAATATCGGCCAGTTTCACCTACGTATTGAATACCACATTCCGGTTTGTTTCATATTAGTAAATAAATAATATATACTGTTTTTTTCAAGTTATATCAGTTTCAAAATTCAAAGAAAATGTGCGACCATTAAACGTGGACCTTACCGTATTGTTTGTAGAAAGACGGGGACATGAAAGTCATTTGTTGGCATGACCCTTATCGATAGAAGGGTAACCACGATTTTTATTGTTTAAAATGTTAGCGATGGTAGTATTTTTAGATAACTGATTTTGAAGATTGAGACGTGTAGATACCCTTTGAACAAGTTTAGTATTTAATATTAATCCAAGCTTCATAATTGTTTTTTGTTAGTGAATTATATAATAAAGGAGCAAAGACTGGCGTCCAGATTATGAACCAGAATACAATAATTTAAGTTATGTAATACTGATAAATCTGTTCGGCTAAAAATGTCAAACGCTATCTGTATTAATTACTCAAAAAAGATAGGGTATATCAGGGTAACGACTGATGGCTGACTAAATAGTAGAATGGGGCTGATTATTGAAATACTACTTTTTGATAAATATTCCTTAAGTAATGAACTAGAGCAGTTCTCACTAGGACACACACTTCCAAATCTAGTATATTATAAGAGCATAAATCTGAAGCACGGAGAGCACTCTGTTCTCTGAACAATTGATTTTTAATTTGTGAAATTGCAAAAGCAATGTGGATCATGAATTGGTTGTTAACTTGCTAGATCAATTTCCATATGTCTGTTTCCACTTTTTTATTTTGAACGTTATCGCAATTCGTTGTAAGATTTTTGATTTTGTTCGTATGTTTGTTATCTGAAAGATGGTGTGAATCATATCTAACAAACAAATCAAAATGTTATTTGTAATGTAAGGACACACAAAAATATAACATGTAATCGATAATATGCAATTGAGAAAAAATTACAAAGCGTTACAACAATCGATGTTACAGAACCATATAAGATACGAAAATTAACCTTCCATAACACTCATTGTCCAATGTAAATTTTGCAAGGGAGAGTTGCAGCATAATTTTATAGTTCAAGTTGCAAATTATCAAATGAAAAATAAAAGTCAAAACAATCATTTATACACATGGGTAACTGAGTATTTAGCACTTTCGGCAACTTACGATCAAGTTCGGCAATAGAAAATCAAACTGACTTTAAATTAAATTTCATGCTGACAAAATTCGTGTCTTCGTTATATTTCATACATGTAGTTTACGTTAGACCAAGAAGGTTATATCATATAACCTCCTTGGTAAGAATCGTGATAATATTGAAATACAAGCTAATCTCAACAACTATATATGTACATATACTCTTAATTATACTTCAGTTTCTAAAGTAAACACTATGTTTAAAATGTCTAATCATTTATACTGTTCTAATCAGGAAGACATTCAATCTCTTTAACACCGGGAAGTAAATGACTTTGTAATAAAATTCAAAATACTTATAGTATATACATCAGCTAAAATTGAATTGTTAGTATATGTATTTTGCTTGACAAGATTTATTGAGTTTATATTTTTTTATTTTTTTAAGCTTCATGCACTTAGTTCTAATATGTTTGTTCTGGAAAGAACTGTATTTTTGGTAATGTCTCACATGTCTTATCAAAACATTTCATTACTTGAAAATACATACTACAAACCAGCCTGTATTGCATACATTTTTATATACATGAATACGTTATACGATTCCTGCGTTGATAAATAATAACAAAAATATTGGATTTGAATATATTCTTTTTTTTTAATTTATTTGTCTTTTGTTTATCTTAGTTAGTATCAATATTCGTAATCTAAGTAAACCATATACATTTTCACATATTATATAATTATTTATACTTCAATTATAAAGAATTCTTAACACTCCATAACAGTGATCGACTGGATTATTGTAGATTTTAACGAGTGTGATTTAATAACGTACAGATTTTCATATGTTTACGCTTTTTGTATAGAGATTAATGTTCCTGTGTACGATATGAACGATATGCATGATTAATAACGATTCAAATTCTAATTATTTTACAAAAAGTTCAAATCAGACACAATACGAGATTGAAAGACATTTAGTAAGTTTTGAAATTTTCCAACCAATCAACGGAGTTCTATTTTCAGTAATATATTAAAAATCAGGCCATACGAAATAACTCAACTCTCAATGAGTAGGCGGTAATGAACAATCAAATCCTTTACAATTACACAAAACGTACATAATCTGCTTGTTCATATTGACCGACTGACCTTGTTAGAAGGTGTAAATACTTTCAATCCAAATAAATAAATAAAAACATCACTTAATGTTAATACCCATCACTCCATACATTATAAAATATAAAATATTAAAATCAGAACAAACAACTAAATAACACCAAAAAAAAACAATTAACAGAACAAATATGTAAAATTCAAAAATGTAGACAGTTAGGCTATCCTCGTAAAGCAGAATTATATTTAAAATAAGAAAATATATACCAGACCAAGGCCTCCAATGAGTCTTCCATGCAGTCAGAAAAATCCACACAAGGAAGAGGATTCTTCAGCAGGTCCAGAAGCCAAAATGTAAATTAGTCCAGCGAAAATGGATGTCACACTTAATTCTGATACATATAACTGGACTTTGGAAAACAATATAAATATATACAAGAGTTGTAAAGGCCAGATGCTCGTTCGGACAGTAGCAAAAAAGCGGATGGTGAAATCTTAATAATTTTAACAGTTTAGCAAATTCAATTGAGGGTTCTGATCTTAAAGCGGCTGTAAAATTTATATTCGTCATTTCGGCACAAAACTCTCATATTTTATTTATGATACTACTATACCTTAACGGCCAATTCCTATAAGTGAAAGACAAAAAGAACAAACTTAAGATGCATGGGCTTGTTATTATGTATAAACATTTCATGTGTATTTTAGATGAGATACCATTAGATTAACCATTTAGTTCATTTCCGTACAATCCCGAAAGTCATATTGCCTGATATAAACATAAACATACGTCAAACAAATACACAGACACGCATGTTCAATCGTATAATGTCATTTTTTCTTCGCTGATTTACTTCACAGATAACAACTAAAACTATTGTCTTACTAATATTTGAATGATATTTGTGGACGGAATCAGTCAACGATAGGGATCTTCCCGATGGCTGCCTCGTTTCACTTCTCAATGCTGACATTCGGTTCTCTCAAATAAGTGCACCTATTCAGCCTATGCGTAGCTCATCAAAGTAAAGGGTTAATTGAAGTTCGCACTATTAAAACCGTTTCACGTAAAAGCCATTTATTATACATTATCGATGACTTCAAGATTATTTTGACAAAATTGAAATAAATTGACCGCCATTATTATTTGAAATGTTCACAAATACGGAAAACTTAAAATACATCGTATTGTATATTAACTTTATAATATGAACATTTCCGTTATACCACTAGGGTTTAAACAAAACAAAAATAAATCTTTACATGAATTTCAAAAAAGCCTTCTGTAAATGTATTTTTTTTTTTATCCCTTATTACATATTTGTCACAAATACGTTGGTTGTAATAACCTCAAAATTGCTTGGGGAAAAAAGAGTATATTGGTTATTGTGCCCTGTTTCCCAAATGACGTCATTGCATCATTAACGACAATTGATAACACTTTTGTGATTAAATGTTGAAGATTTTACCTGTTAGGTTACATTAAATTGTTATAATTGATTTTTGTCTTTTATCTGTAGAACTATGTGATAAATAGATTATAACATGTCTTTTCTATATTGACCCTGGTCATCCCTCAATCCATATCGTTCCTCGGATGAAGCCTCGTGGCAGATATGAGAGTTTCGGGATGATGCCAGATCCAATATGGAAAAGGACATGTTATAACCTATACTTATAATGAGTCTGCAAACAATATTTCATCCTGTGATTGTTTTTTACATTACTTTCAAATTATCTTTCGGGTTTTGTGCCGAATAAACCAATTGGTACATATCGATTCACAATTACAAAAATAACTATGGAACACAATTTAGACAAAAGAACGAAAAAAATCAAAATTATGCCTACATAATACATTTGTACTTAATTTCCTATATAGACAATTTACATTCTATGAAGTCATTAATAAATATTGACACTTTAATACATGTATTTAAACATTTTAAAGTGTACACACTTCGTCTACTATACAATGATTATCATAGTAATATCAGTTTTTTCAATTAGCAATTTATTATATCTTATGTAACGATAAGTATATGCAATGATATATATGTGTATACTATAATTAGTATGCATCTATGAATAATAAATTAGCTTCATAGCAAAAATTGAACAGAAAACATGTAAATAAACAGTTATCTCTCTTTAACTTGAAGAGTAGTGATCATTTATAAATCGATGCACATATTTCAATAGGCCAAACATGTATATGTACTACTATCATTAAGAACATTCATGTATATAATTATTCCTCTTAGAAATATATGTTACTGGAAAAATGTAATTTAAGTTTGGCTTAAAAAAAAAAAAAAAAAAAAAAGTATTCCGCTGTTCAAAAGTCAAAAGAGGAAAGAGAAACCAAATCTTGGTTACAGAATAATACTGAGGGAACCTTATCAGCTATAAGGAACAACAGAAACACTGATAAAGAAAATATCTATTTGCAATAAGTTTAGTAGTTGTATTACCTACATCTAAATACACAATAAATCCTCCCTTGGTGAAAAAAATAACTATACGCAACCTAAAATAACGATATAATAATACCAGTTTAAAGCATTTCTATGAACAAAACATATTCGAAACATCAATATGAAATAAGACAAAGTTTTTTTAACTTTCATTATATCATTCTGAAAAGTGAATGTTAATCAATAAAACTTAATTTTATAAGCAAGATAAAATTCAATGACTGATGATGAGAGACTATTATCTGACTTTAGACGAAGTCTCAATCTCTATTATCTACGAGTTCTTGCATTTGATCTCGTTTATCTCGTGGTCTTATCATTAATATATAAGTTATTATTTTAAAAACGTGTACGAGTTTTTTGTTGTTGAATGTAAGCACTGTTCCATTAGATTCATGATTGCCTAACGGAGAAGTATTTCTTAAATTTCCAACAAAAACTCTAACGCCATAATTTTAAACGAGTTAAATTGTTTTTAATGTTCTATAAACGTCGATTAGTTCCGCAATCTCCAGATGACAGATATGAATTCCGATTTAACTACAGACCATACAACTAGCTATGTGTCAAATTACAATTACAGATAACCTATTAGATGAGGTTAACAAATCTTGATGTTGTGAGGGATACGATACTCAAAATAGTTTCAAAATCCATCAGAATAATTGTAGTTATAAACTTAAATCAAAGTCTGACATTTTGTGATCAGACACTCAATATTATTATAACATTGATTCACGTTGACGATGTGTTAAAGAGGCATTGACAATTATTTATTTTTTTGACATTAACTGTTAAAACTTGGACAAATTAAGAATATCTAAACACTACAAAAGTCTTAGAAGCATCCGAAAGATTTATTACTTATACAGACAAACCATTCAACATTCAATAATTTGTGGGGAAACTAGCCCTACTCCTTATCGTTTATCTGATTGGATTGCAATTTTGCTTGCGCAGTGACTTTTTGGCGAAACATAAAAAGAAAAGAAAATAAAATATGATCAGCCGTTATGTCAATTTCTGAAGGTTTAAATCTTACATTACATTGCTTTTCAGTCAACTCCTGCGCCACTTGACACACAAATAAAAACAAAATGTAGCATTTAACTATTGTGGTGGAGCTACTTCTGTTATGATAGATCCTGTATCATAGGGGGCAAAGTGTTATCTTTACTTCTGGTTTGCTGCTTGTTCCCATGGAACAAATCACCTTAAAGTCGTCATCTTCTATCATCATTTCTTCACTCGAATCGCTAAACGTAGAAAATTTGTGTTTCAGTTGTGTCTGACCCTGTTGATTATTTCTCATTATTTTGAACCAAGAATCGTAATGGGTGTCGCTACCAACCGTCGTGAGGCCAATACCAACCCAGTTGTTAGAAAAATATGGTGATCTCCAGGCGACAACAAGACGCTTCTCTTTGTTTTGTATTAGCCAAGATACTATTCCACTTGATCCGGTCATTGTATAACCATGTTTATGTGCTATCTGAAATTTGAAAAATTAAATAAGATATCGAAACTGAAAGTTATGTTTATTTATCGATAAATTAATTTTTCATAAGAAAAACAAGGAAACAAAAAACAAAGATAAATCTACATGAGAAATACAAATTCCACACCAACGTTTATCTAAACATGTTTTAAGAAAAGAAATTCAAAACATCTAAAACTTATCAACACAAAGTTATATGTTTTAAATCGTTTAGTAAAGTAGCATAATGCAATTGACATTTTTTATTATAGTTGTCGTACCAATACCGTAAATACGACGGTCAAACAACTACAGTTTAATGATTCTGAATCAAGATGATATTATGATTTAAACTCTCTTTACCAGATATTGTTTTGGTAAACTTAACAATAATCGTGGCATATATGTTTGAGAATCTTCAAAGTAAAAATTAAAAACGAATTTACACTATGACACAATAGAAATTGCTGCATGAGTGAGGGTAGCTGTTCTTTCAAATTTTAAGGTCAATTGTAAATTACTCTGAAAGATGTTCATAAGATATTCACATAAGAACGTTATATAATGTTACACATTCTGATTCTACTGAGAGGAAATGTAACACTGGACCACCGAAAGCTGAATTATTAGGTTAGTCTAGGAGGACAAGAGGTCTTAAGCGATGGACACAATATATATTAGGCAAAAACGAAACGATACATTGGTTTATAATTTGAAAAATCACATATATTAATTTAGCCTATATATAAATATTTCCAAGATTAAAGCTGGTAACATGATATGTAAAAATATTGAAAATGACATAACGTCCTTTTCTGATTTCAAACAAAATACTTTGTTTTCAAATATTAACTGTATATAATAGTATCGAGTTGTCTTTTTGTCATTAATTGTGTCGAACACGATTTTTTTTTCAAATGTCGTTTACAAAATTGAAAAAGTTGCACTAAAATTAAGAAGTAAAAAACGGGAATTTACATGACGTAAAAAACCAACGTCATTAACGTTGCCTTAGAATATCAATATTTAGGTACAAAGACGTTGTTTCAAATCTTATATTAACCCCTCGTGATTGGAGCCGCGGTGAATATAATGATTTATCAAAGATAATGTATGCTATTACTCCGCCACCATCAAACCGATCTGTTTCCTGTAATCACGCATCAGTAAATGGTTCATTGCGCCTTCGTTTTTACCCTGGCTCTGCTGGTCTTTTTTTATCGGTGAAAAGAACCTGTCTTGATTCTGCTGGTCTTTTTTTATCGGTGAAAAGAACCTGTCTTGATGTTCGAATCTGTGACCCGAGTCCAATGAAGTCCATTTAAGTTTGGCCATCCTGTGAGCTGCGTAAGGGTGCATATGGATCCTTCCAAAAGACAATGAGCTCTTATACCAAATTGATCGGTTACGAACTGTTTTAGCAGATCTTCTGTTTTAATGTCTTCTGTGGATGTGTAGTACATTTGTGATGCGTTTACAAATCGATTCCGTAGATGAATAAGGCGAATGTGTCTGTCTTGACGTAACGTCATTTCAAGTGGCCAGCCACTAAGGGCCAGATCATTTGTCGTGCCGTTGGCCTCGTTGAATTTCATATCTCTTGGGTTTATAAATCCTTGTATAAACCTCATTAAAAGTCAATAATTGTAAATGAATTCGACATTTGAACTTTCTTAACAATCAAAGGTGTGAATACATGAAACATGATCATAACAATTATTAAAGAAATTCCATATGGTCTGCGTCCTTTATGATGAAACGGCAATGTCACATTTAATAAGTTTATTAATATCAAACTGAAAATGTAAAGGGTATATTCACTTTTTCAGTTGTTCATGTTTTAACGCTGCCTGTTCTCAAACCAGAGCCGTAATAGATTATACATGAAATCCACGTTCGGTACGTACAGTCACATTCCTGTTAAAGAGAGTATTTTCTTTGTCGGATGACTATCGTGACAGATCCTTTTTTCCCTTTTCAAAATCGTTACTTAGTTCTATGGAACAGGCCAGATCTGGAGAAAATGTTCATTTTCTAGTATTTGCCAATTGGGTTTCTAGTCAACGTCTCTTTTCTTTCGAATTGTGATAGGTAAATCTATAGACTGTCGTATTTAACCATGGTAACTTAACAAATTTAGTCGGAATAAGAGGAGAGCGGGATAATTTGAACGGATTCATCTAGAAACGCGATGCATTTTTTTTGTCGTAAATTAGCAAATTGGATAATTGGAGCTGTCTTCCACATGATCTTAAGCAGATTTTTTGACGTGTTCTTACCGCAATTGTCTTATCGATACTGTGTGACTGGGAATTAAGTTTTTGAGTATTTATCTCACGCAAAAAAACAATAATACATTGCCTGGTTTATTTAACATTATTTGTGAAACTACTAACAGTATGAATAATTATGCACACATGCAGATAAAACAGTACATGACAAGTATTTACCATTGCCTCTTTATATCCAGGTCTTACTGAAACAGCGGGTGTTGATATATATCCTGAATGTGTCTTCGTTTTTGGTTTGATGAGATGATACCGTGTCATGTTAGTTATTTCAATACCAACAACAATGCTGTAATGCTTATTTGTCATTAATGTAGACAAGCTTGTTCCATGCAAAGAATTACCACATTCAATTTTCTCGTCTACGGAAGATGTCATTTCTGGTTTTGAAGTGGCTCGGCTCATTCTTTTGAGTTTAGTACAGTTGTTTGCTGCATAAGATATGGTAAATATTGCTTGTCAACTTGGGCGAAAAGGATAACGCAAAATGTTTAATGAAAATCGCAAAAAAATGCGAGTTGATTTATGGAACACTAGGTAAGCAACACCTTGCGTGTTTTTAATCATTACTGTTTATCCATATGTGATTATTTACAAATGACGTGGATCAAAACTAAAATACATTTTAAGATTTATTCTTGTGCAATAGTAAAATAGGAGTACTTGTCTTTCATTTTTGTTTATGTACTTTGTCTATATCCATTTTCTGTTTCTTTATTGGAACTGTTATTTGGTTTTATAGTTATGAAGATTATTTTACAATGTTGACTACTGTATCCACATTGTTGACAATTATATTGTGTGTGGTTTAAAGTTTGCCTACATTATTTGAAATATAACGAAAGTTTATGTAGCTGTCAGGTGAGAGGTTTAGCTTATAAAAAAAAAGAGAAACACTTATGAACCACATCAACAAACGCTGATCATCAGATTTCTGACTTAGGACAGGTGCAAACAAATGCAGCCGGTTTACACGTTTTGACATGTACAAATCTTCACCCTTATCTGAAACAAAACTGTTACATCACGGCATAGAGAAAGACACACTATAATATATCAATTGAAATGGCTTAATTCAATTAAAAGACATATTAACATAAGTGAACATACACTGAACGAATACATTTGATCTAGGATGCAATCTTAATACAAAATCAATAAAGAAAAAGATAAATAAAAAAGGCAACCTCAGTATACCTCAATGAGATGTTAAACAATTTAAAAAAAACATAATAACCTTGAAGAAAAAGCCAATATATTTCATAATATACACAGTTAAATGAAAATACAGAATGGAGAATAGAAAATGGAAATATGGTTTACCAAATAAATAATTGTGATGTACATAGAACGAAGAAGTGAAAACTTATCGTAATGCCAAACACTTATCAAAGGTGGTATATAGACGAGATATAATCCAGAAAATGTAAATATTAAATAAACAAGCATTACAAATAGTATCAACAGGTCAAAATGTAATAAAGCTCTATTCATTTTAAAGTTCAATTTTTGAAACACTTCCCGACATTATCTCATCTAACCTTTTCAGTACTATTCAATGTATAATTAGAATTACACATTGACATCAACTTAACTAAGGTTAATATCGTTAAATTAGGTAAATACAAACATGACCATTTAACAGGTGTTTGAATTGAGCAGACCGCAGTCTACACAGAAATAGCCTTCAATCATTGGATATTTTCAAAGTATGCATATCAGAGAGCAAGAAAGAATTACCGTAACTTGTTTCATCACTATCACTGTCTTCTATAAAGTTTCGGTTTCCAAATCTATTGTGACGACTATAAGGACTACTAGAAGCCATTTTAAGCCTGAAAACCTACGATGTATGTATATGCAATATCAGTGACATTATTGTAGTGTAGTAAACACAATGCATTTTTAGAGAAAAAGCATAAACTGTTTCAAATGAAATTTTTCTTCAACACAAATTTATTTATATGTATTAAATGTTATTCGTGATCATGCTCTTAATGTTTTGCTTTTTGTCATAACGGTTAAATGAACTTCAAATGTACCAGCAATAAATGCAGAAAGCAAATGAAATAAGAAGTATGAACCAAATAAATTATAGTTATTACAAAAAGACGATTTAAAATCATAAGTCGAAACATCATAGTGTTCTTTTCTTTGTATTTCTAAGTTACTTCTTTTACTTATTAGTCTATTGTGGGAAATATCCATTTGATATGACTAGGTACTTGACACCGATAACATATACACTAATAAAGAATTTAAATTGAATTTAAGTACTTATACATCCCGTCATTGTGTGTGTTTTTGTGTTATGAGAAATTTGTGTAATATTGCCTTTCGTTTTTGCTAATGTGCTTTGTCTATGTTTTTTTGTTGTTTTTCTTTGTCAACATGTTTGTTTGTTTTATAGTGATTAAAATAATAACACAATGTTGACAGCTGGGCAACTATCTACTGGCGGCTAACTTTTATAAGCCGAAGTAATTAAAAAGTTTGAAACAACTTACCTGCACCAGATGACTAGGTACTTGACACCGATAACATATACACTAATAAAGAATTTAAATTGAATTTAAGTACTTATACATCCCGTCATTGTGTGTGTTTTTGTGTTATGAGAAATTTGTGTAATATTTCCTTTCGTTTTTGCTAATGTGCTTTGTCTATGTTTTTTTGTTGTTTTTCTTTGTCAACATGTTTGTTTGTTTTATAGTGATTAAAATAATAACACAATGTTGACAGACTGGGCAACTATCTACTGGCGGCTAACTTTTATAAGCCGAAGTAATTAAAAAGTTTGAAACAACTTACCTGCACCAGATGACTAGGTACTTGACACCGATAACATATACACTAATAAAGAATTTAAATTGAATTTAAGTACTTATACATCCCGTCATTGTGTGTGTTTTTATGTTATGAGAAATTTGTGTAATATTTCCTTTCGTTTTTGCTAATGTGCTTTGTCTATGTTTTTTTGTTGTTTTTCTTTGTCAACATGTTTGTTTGTTTTATAGTGATTAAAATAATAACACAATGTTGACAGACTGGGCAACTATCTACTGGCGGCTAACTTTTATAAGCCGAAGTAATTAAAAAGTTTGAAACAACTTACCTGCACCAGATGACTAGGTACTTGACACCGATAACATATACACTAATAAAGAATTTAAATTGAATTTAAGTACTTATACATCCCGTCATTGTGTGTGTTTTTGTGTTATGAGAAATTTGTGTAATATTTCCTTTCGTTTTTGCTAATGTGCTTTGTCTATGTTTTTTTGTTGTTTTTCTTTGTCAACATGTTTGTTTGTTTTATAGTGATTAAAATAATAACACAATGTTGACAGACTGGGCAACTATCTACTGGCGGCTAACTTTTATAAGCCGAAGTAATTAAAAAGTTTGAAACAACTTACCTGCACCAGATGACAAAAATAAACTGTTCAGTGTTTAATAGTTAATATATATATATCTTCCGCATACGAGTACACATATATACGCATGTCCGTATTCCAAAAATGAACTTTATAATTGATAATGAAAGAAATATTTGTAGAATTCACACATAACTTAATTATGTTTACTTAATACTTCTATTTCACAATGTTATCTTATTGTTCATAAATGAAATAGATTATTCCTTGGTGGTAATCTATATAAAAAAGAAGATGTGGTATAATTGCCAATACAACAACTCTTCAAAACAGACCAAAGGACACAGAAATTAACAGATATAAAACATCACACGGCCTTCAACAATGAGCAAATTTCTTACAGCATAGTTATAAGAAGCCCTGACACATACATAATGTGTTGGGATTAACCAGGTCAGCAAGACACCAACATTCCGCTTAACATGAGACAGATTTGTAACAATACAACATAAGAAAGAACTATAATTGTCTCATTGGCACTCACACCATCATCTTTATATATCTATATAAAGAACTATACAAATCAGTTGAAAAGGCTTTAACTCGCCGGATGAAAACAAATAGAAACACATCTAACAAAAACACAGAAAACATGGCCGGTTACAAGTACATCCCAAAACAAATAGACACAAATAACAGATGGAGCAAATGCAATTGCCTTGTTCTCAGCCGAAAAATCTAATATAATACATTATGTTTGTGCCATATTCAAGTCATGATAATGTAGTTCAGTGGGGCATGTATTGCTGTATACCATATTTGTTTTATACACACGTTAGGCTTTAAGTTTTCTCGTTTGGATTATTTAACGAGAAATATCAAAGTTGCCTAATGACACAACCACATTAAGATAGTTATCAAATGTACCAGGATTATAATTGTATACGCTAGACGCGAGTTTTATCTACATAAGACTCATCAGTGACGCTCATGTCAAAACAGTTAAGCCAAACAAGTACAAAATTGAAAAGTATTGAGGACCCAAAATTATAAAACGTTTTGCCAAACACGGCTAAGGTAATCTACTTAACCATATCGAGTAATGACAAAACCATATTGAGTAATGAAAAAACATTATATCAAGTCAATACGAAACCATACCGTGTAATATCGATATATTACTTAGTAATGACTATTGCATACCGAGGTATGTAAAAACATTATAACGTAATGTTAAAGACAAAGTATCATCAAGTAATGATAAAACAAAATTGCGTAATATCAGAGTTTCACATAAGACATGTACAGTTGTGCCCATAAATTTACCTTTTCAGTTCTCATTATTACCCTAAATCATATTGTGTATGGATCTTTATGATTAGAAAAATCTTGTTCATCTAGATCTAAATATTTTTGTAATTCAAATGTTCACCAAAACATCTTTATTACAAAAAAAAAGACTTTCTGTTCCATTTTCAGAAATAAATACAAAAATAGTACTTTAAATTGACATTATTACACCAACCAATCTGTGCTCTTATTCCTGAAAACTGCCCATGCCAGGTAAACCTGAGATATAAGACTATTCCTGTTAGATACCTTTGAGCTTTTTCTCATATATATATGCATCTACAATTATTATTTTTTTGGTTTGATTGTTCGTTTTGATTGTAAATCGAAAATTATCTCCATGCGTAACAAATCAATAAACTGTTAATTTCATCAGCACTTGTTTGGCGGGAAAAAAAACAATAAACATGTGGTTGAAATAATCTTTCATTCTGTTTTACTGAGGTCTGAAGCTGGCATGTGAGTACTGCGTGTAGTCCTTTGTTAATTTATAGATCATTGTCAATTCGCTTATTATCTTATGTTATCTAATATAACATCGAATTCGGACTTTTTTTTAAAAGAATGTGTATTGCTTAGTGTGAGTTTCTTCTACATTGAGTAAAGGTAAAGGGGAAGGGTTGAGATCTAACAAAACAGGTTTAACCCTGTCCCATTGTTACGCCTGTCCTAAGTACGTAGCCAATGGATGTTGGTAGTCTTGTGTATATATTTATATTTCATTTGGTTCATTAACTTGATTTTGTATTTATTCAATTATCGCTGAAACATATATATTAAATATCAAGCAAAGCCCGCCTCCAGGAGCAATATTTTCTCACTTGTTGTAGACGAATCAGGGGTCTTGGTCTGTTTTCTGCTCTTTAGTAGAACTGTTGTCTCATTGACACATTGCCATTTTATTCACCAAATAATTCATATATCTATAATCATGTGATTTAATATACGAATATGGCCTTGTTCTTGTCAAAGTTCGGATTCTGTCAAAAAAGGAAGTTATTAAATTACAGAACTCCAAGAACCATTCAAAATGGAATTTCCTTCTTCAAATGAAACAATGCATGGATGAAATATTTCAAACGATTAGAATACAACTGTCATATTTTCTAACTTCAAACAGCCATTTCGTTATGTAGAAAATGGAGGATATTTAACCTGGTTGTAATGGAGGTAAACCTCTCACATGCATGACAGTCAATGTTTATTTATTTTGCATGCATGAAAAAACTACTTTGGAATTACAAATCAAGGATACATTTACTTACATGTACCGTTATCTAGTATGTATGACTTTATTTGAAATGTTTTTTCAACAGTCAATGTGTTTTCAATTAAAAATTGATCTAATTCGCTTCTTTCTTTTGGAAATTGTATGACTATTCAAATCCAACATTTGTGGAATTGAAATCGCCTTTTTGGACACCCAAGCAAATAGAACTTTTGATTAGGATAACAAAAAAAACGTATAAGAATATGTAATAATTTGAATTAAGAAAAAAATAAAACGGAGCATTCTTCATGTCAATGTTGAAATTTATTGGACTAAGTACTATTTTCCTTTATAATTTTAGAATGATAACGCCATACCATTAACCGCCAAAATTATCTATCCGGACATTAATTATTGGCTTGTGAATATCCTTGCAAATTACCATACGTTTGGGAAATACATCATTGACATTTTCTATTTCAACTTAAGTTTGTAATTTGGTTAAAATATATTTCTGCATAGGTCATTTCTGTCTTAGGTTATAGAATCATAGTCTCTGAAAGAGGTTGCATGGTTGCATGGTTGCAAATCAACCGCATAAAAGATTTTGTGATTTTCGGGAAAGTACACTGGCCTCTTTGATCTAGACGTCTATAAATGCTCAAAACCTTTTCAAAATCTCACAAAATAGCTGCAGTTATAAGACAACGATACCACAAAAGTCTTAAAATCTTCCGGAAGATTTACTTGTATTCCTAAAAAAAAGTCGTTTACCTGTCCATGTGAAAACATGGAGAGAAACCTGAAGTAACTATTACTGTTGGTATGACTGATACGAATTCCTGCTCACACATCTAATAGCTCCCAATACATGCAATAGAGATTATTTATAAAATAACAATGAAAGTGTTCAGTATAAAACTTTTAGTTTAGTTTAGTGGTTTATATAACATAATGTATTTTTTCACTTTAAGTTGATTATTAAAATATCTTTTTGTGATATAATCCCATGCAATTGAACCCACAAATACTATTAATGTATCTATTATCTATTCTCTATTGTGGTTTTAAGATAGATAAGTCATGTGTCATTTTCGGACGAAGTGTAATTTTAACTTCTGGTTTACTACTGGTTCCCATAGAACCAACTAACTGAAAATCGGCATCTTCAACCATAATTTCCTCACTTGAATTGCTGAACGTAGCAAATTTATATTTCAGTTTTTCATCTTGTTGCTTGTTACTTATAACATTGAACCAGGAATCCTCTTGTTTTACATTACCAAACGTTGATATGCAAATACCAACACTGTTACTTTTAAAATATGGTGAACTCCAAACGATTGCAATGCGTCTTTGTTTGTTTTCTATAAGCCAAGAGACAATTCCACTTGTTCCTGTCGGGGTATAACCTTTCTTATGTACTATCTAAAAGTGAAATAAAATATCAATATGAGTGATATCGTATTAGAACGTTATGTGGATTTGATACGACAGCATTAATCGATAACCATAATTGTTCATAAAAACGGCAACTGAACGATAGTTTATAAATATACAGAATAATATAGCCACTTTCTAACTAATATGTGAATGCTGGTTGGATAAATATCGAGTCAGAATCATCGGATTTTAAACTGCAGAATCGGGAAAATTCGGATACAAATATCCGAATAGGGACGTTTTATGAGCAATGTCCGATATTTATCGTGATAAGATAATGGTTTTCAAAATCTTAAACTAACAAGCCATGAATCTGACGATCATGGTTAGACTTTTTATGTTTTGGCAGTAAAGATATTGACCGGGACTTGAGTTTTTGAATATTTGTCTCACGTAAAATAAAGAGAAATATGCATGGCTTAACTTCTTTAATCATCATTTGTGAAATGGCGATTCATTTGTTCATGAATTTGCAATTAGAATCAAAGAAACAGTACATGATGCATACTTACCATAGCCTCAACATTTGAAGGTCCTACTGAAACTGCAGGTGTTGATATGTACCCTGAATAAGTCTTCGTTTTTGGTTCGGTCAGATGATATTTTGTCCAGTTTGTGATTTGAATACCAACAACAATGCCATAACTTTTATTGGTCATTAATGAAGACAAGTTTGTTCCATGCAAAGATTGACCAAATCGTGTGGATGCGCTCATGGATTTCTTGGTGTGTGAATTCCAATCCACTCGAGTCTGATTTTTTTGTTCAGTGGTGTTGCTTCCTGTATGAGAGTTGAAAATACAATGCTTGTCAATTTTAAGGATTATATTTTATACAAAACGTTTGAAAACCTTTTAACTATATTGGGCGTGTAGGGTATTTTTTAAAACTATATTTTCACAACTATTCATTTAAATCCCAACAATATATGTCTTTTAAAGTGGCATACGATGGGTGTGTTTTGGTTTGTTTTAATAAATAAAGGAAAGCATATGCTTACAGAAATTGGATTAATCTACTTTTATACAGTTACCGTTGTAAGTGAAATATTTACCCGTATTAGTTTCAGCACCACTACTGCTTTGAATGTCTGCCATAATATCCTGATTTTTTAATCTGTTCTGACGACTGTAAGAACTCATAGATGCTTTTTCACCATTCACAACCTACAAATTTTGTTTTTATAATTGAATTACTGTTAATGTCTATATTTATCATCCAAAGTGCATTATGACAGTACGTTAAACCATTTTCCAACCATTCAATTCTGATAATAATTAATAAAATAACAAGTTATATCACCCTATTCGTGTGTTTTCCTACACACATCAGTCTGTCACTTTGTTAAGAGAAGCACAAACAATAAATAAATGTTATATTTTCTTGGAAAATAAAATAAAAATATGAAATGCCTTTCGATTGTCTGCAAGTTAAATTTACTATACAGATTCTTAGGCAAAATACATTTGATGTATCTATTAGAATATAAGGGTGGATTTTTATCATTTTATCATGCGACATATAGTCATTTCTTTATCATATTATATTTTAATAAATTATTTTTAATATGTCAAGGATACTTTCAAGAACATTAACTCAATAGAATTATAATCAGCTTTCATCGGATCACCAAATATTATTGTCATTCAACATTTATATCAAAGGTAAATCTGTTACAAGGCGGAAAAAATTAGACTGCCCTTGAAAAAAACGGTACGAGCAAAGAACTCTTTATATTCAACATGACAAATCAAGAACTCACCAATGAGCTGCTGTGTGGATTGTTAAACGTGCGAAAAGAGTGTGATGCTCCCTTTACGAGGCATGGAATCATCGAACGTTGTAACTCTATTTGGACCTTTCTGTGATCATATCACATACACGACCAACAGACCTTCCAAAATGTAGTCACGGATTTTTACCGCTGGTCGGTAGAACACTAGCTTTAAATTGATTATACTAAATCAAGCAGTACCTACCTTTTGTATTTATGTTTTATTTTAACTCGTCATAAACCTGCATCAAATATTTTCCACTGGGTGTTCAGCATTCAACAATCAATCAACAATTAATTTCAATTCTGAGGCAATATATTTTTCAATTGTGTACACGTGATCTTGATATGTGTTATCTATTGTATCTGTAGTTCCGATAACCGGAAATATGATGTGATATTTATATTTATCATATGTTTAGTAGTAAATACAGTAGTTTTGCATATGTGATAAATAGCCTGCTGTTTAATCCATATCGCGCAACTTTGATGCGCACCCTTTATCGCATACCCTTTAGCACACCCCTACCCTTTATCGCATACCCTTTATCGCACCCCTACCCTTTATCACACCCCTCCTTTTTTTTTTTTTTTTTTTTTTTTTACATAAAGTCAGTTTTATTTTTTTTTTTGCTCAAGAAAAATTTTCCTTAAAATATGTCATTTTTTTTAATGACGTCATTGTTTTGTATGTGACCTCACGAACGTCAAGTTCTTTATATTGTATGTGACGTCACGAACGTCAAGTTTTCATATTTTTTGGCACACTAAATGCAACTATAAAAAATACAAAACACACAAATAAGTACAATAATAAACAAAATATGTTTTAAAACAGCAGCACGCAAATTGTAAGGTAACTATGGTGCTTCGAATAATTGAGCAGTTCTTTTAGTTTTAGGCCTTTTAAACCAGTAGAACTGAAGGTAACCCAGTGCTATATGAATCAGAAAACAGTTCATAAAATATTATACTCTTCTGTTGAAATATATGATAAAGCGTATAATACATGGCAAAATCCGCATCACATGCCGTATCACCCTCGACCAATATCATCCCTCGGGCCTAAAGGCCCTTGGGCTGAAATTGATGTCTCGGGATGATACGACATATGATACGGATTTTGCCATGTATTATTCTCTATATAAATCATAAGGAAATTTGTAGTTGAAGTCAACGAGACAGTTTCACTTTTATTTCTACTTAAAGCGACGTTGGTAATGAATGCCGATAGAATGGCAACAACTGAGTATATATTCGATTTAACCAATTTCCAAATTCATGCAGAAATAAAAAAAAAAAAAAAAAAAAGTTGGCAAAAGTTTAAGAATATTCACATTTATTGGAGAGTCTTCATAAAATTTATGTCAATTGTCGGATTTTTTTTTTAATCCTCACTATCTACACATTTCACATCTGAATAACAAAGTTTATGTCTAGCAAAATAATCAAATATTAGTACAGTTTCAAAATTATCATGTGTATCAAAATACCGTGTTGTCAAATTTTGCCAACTATTAGTTGCTTTCGTTTATTATCTACTCTTCTGCTTTTTGACTTCTTGTCGCCTTAATTTATGGCCTATACCATTACAATTTTTATCAGTAAAACTAGCAGATGTTAGACAAAACTGTTGGTGTAACATTGTGCCTTACAATACATGTTATCATTCAAACGGGACCTAAAGGGGCTTAGAATATGATGTGTTTTATTTTTGGTTTGGAAAAGTCTTTTTAACTATTTAACTAAGTCTATCAAATGATTGGCATGGTCACAAGATGAGAACATAGGGATAACAATTGGTAAAAGAGAATGTTTAATGCTGATTAAATATTCATTTTTGCAATTCGTTTTGTTACATGTTCATAGTTGAAAGTTTAATGAACTTTGTTTGACAAATGAATCTTTAATTCGTCCAAAATTGTAATATCACATACAGAATATACAACAAATTCGATTTTTCTTTTGATTTTAATCGGGAAAAGACAAATGTTGCAACAACGGAATCGTCCAGGTGACAAAACCTTAGATAAGACAATACTTAAGATAATAGTACAATTTGTACTTCTTGGGTCATCATGTGCAAATAAATCGAACATGTCATACACTTGAAATTTTACGGTGGTATGGGACTGTTAGTTTTGTTTACTGTTCCATTAAGTATGAATTTGAATTTCAAAATGCAATAACGTTTTATAGATTTCATCCCTGTCAAAGAAGAGAAAGCAAAAAATGGATATGAAGCAAAGCAAAGAAAGCAAACAATGCTGTGCATCCAAAATTTGCTTTTTACATGTAAGAGTCGGCAAACATTGACGAAACGATAAGAATTGTGAACAAATAAAGACAATCGATAGCAAATGGGAAAATGTAGGTCGAAGAGATAGTCTAATACAGTAGGAAAAATAAATAATATACAAACAACAGTTAATGGTGGGTTGCAAAGAAATCAAAAGACTAATTAACACAATTTTAATGTGAGGTTTTTTTAATAATATTTATAAAAGCAATGAAAATACTTACCTGTGCCATGTGACAGAACTATCCGTCAGTGTTTGTAGATTAAGATACGATATATGTTCCGCATACAATTTATTATATTTTTGCGCATGTCTGTTTACCAACAATGAAAATTGTACTATCATATCTTAAAGTATTTGAAGAATTCATAAACATACTGATAACTTTTTAACCTTTTAACATGAATATGATAGATGGGTATTTTCTGCTCTCGCGTAAACCATTTTAAACAAATATTTATGAAACTATATCAGTTAAGGTTTGGAAAGATAATAAATCCGGTTTCGTCGGAAAATTACTGTACCAAATCAGAAATAGGACAGTTGATGTCCAGCCAATCCGTTGTTTCAAAAAATCATACGTTTATATTTGTCATTTTTCTGGTATTTTGTCATTCTAACCCATCTTTGAGTTCAATAATTTCTTTATGATCTTTTTCAAATTTGATTTAGTTTCATATCTATTGGTTTAGTAACAATGCCCGATGACACAGCACTGTTTTCATTGGATAAAAACGATGCCAAACCATTTATGTTCCCTGTTCCATTGTCTTGTGCGTTTAATCACAATCCTTCAATGAACTGGTCATGAAGCATTATGATTAACCGTTTCTTTATAATTGGTTGAAGTTTTTACTTAGCTGTAAACAAAAAGTCTGCCTCATATCTTTTGGTTTTTTTTTATTTTCCCTTTAAGATCATTCAAATTGTTTTTTACAGTATGTCATAATCTTATAAATAAAAACAGACTTTTTTAATTATAGATAAGTGATTGTTGGTATTGTTTTTGCAGACATGCATGATGTTGTCTTTATAATTCGAATCTAAATTTATATATATATATAAGAAGTTAATGATGGTATACATAAAATTATAAATAGATAAAACAAAATGAACTAGGTTGGATATTTATAAACAGGATTGACGTCATATTTGTTCGGATCTTTTTTATAACCAGGTGCACCATTAAATCAGTTGAAATCAGATTAATTTGCACATTTCTTGACTATTGAATAAATATTTTTCCGTATATATCTTTTACTAGGTAAAAGATAACGCAATGGCTAGAAAAAAACCAACATATAAAGAGTTAGCAAACGAACCCCCACTAAAGACTTTTGAGCGATGTCAGGTGCTCTGCACTGTTAAACATATACTGCTCCACATGTGGCGCTCGTCTTGTAAGAAGATAATATCATCGTGCTTTAAATGCGACTGGTACCCATAACTGGTGTATACGTTAGGTACACAACTCTTGTGGATAATGTTGCGGGAATTTTTTAATCCCTTCGTATGACTAGAGTTATCCACATATATTTGGTGAAGCTTGTGTTGCTCACATTTATATATAATTAGCGTTTTTTATTATGGTGTATTTAGTTGTCTATCTGTTTGTAGAGTTATCACTTACTCTCGTTCCATCATCTTTCCTTCTTTATTAACGATTGACATTTTTCTCTTCCATTTATAAGAAATTTATAAGTAAGTCGGTACTCGGTATAAATTGATATGTGAGAATGTTTATCTTTTTTTATGGAAGGAGGGGGGATTTAGTTCTGTACCTTACCACACACGGTAAGTTTCCGACGAGTAGCTGATTATAAATGAACTAGTTGATTAATTATCTTTACTTTAACATAAATATTGAAAATAGAAATAGATTTCTGACCACAAATGGTAAGCCATGAAACAATATCATGCCAGACTTCCGAAAGAAACGTCATTTCTAAAATGTCTAAAAAGTGCCACGTATTATTGATATACATCAATCGATAAACACTTTGTTTCAATAACTTTAAATGATTGCATATTAGTACACGTAGTTAATTGTGGTTTTCTAACGACCATCATTTAATTGATTTATACACATTCAGAACAAGAAACTATCGACAACTTATTCCAATGCAACATCGTTTGTAACGTTCATTTTTATCTAAAAAAGTCAACAATTTCCATGGCATCAATTCTTGGTTGATGCTTTGAAAATTTACGCGCAAGCGTATCATATGAAGTTGTTTTCTGTCAATTTCATTACAATGGAGATAACAATATTGTATTTTAAGCTCCCACAGCATCAATTGATAATTTGATGGTCGCAAATACCAGATTACTTTCTGCACTTACGCCTCGCCAGTTAACTAATTCGTTTGTTTTCCTTTGTTTGATGCTCTTTATACGCTTATTTATCGAGCCGTCATGTTTTATGTTCTTAAATTCCATTGTTTTTTTTTTATAACTTTCCAAACGTTTTGTCTCGAAGGAACTAGATAAAGATGATTTAAGAGTGGAAAGTATGTAGTTCTTTATCATGCTTTTTCTCCCGTACTCATTAGAAAATCAAATTCTTGTTCTTACAAACTAAAGTCATATTAAAGTTCATGAATATTAAATATACGGACAGCTGAAGGACGCCTCCGGTAGCGGAAGTTTCTCGCTATATTGATAACCAATTGATGGCCTTCGGTCTGCTCTATGGTCGGGTTGTTGTCGCTTTGACTCATTTCCCATTTCCTTTCTCAATTTTACATAAAACACAACTGAATCTACTGGGCGATCGTTCATATAGTTTTATTATAAATTCTGCAAATTTATATGAATGCATAAATTATGTTAGAAATCAATTAAAGTCTTATACATGTACATGTAATCGTGCAGCTTGCTTTAGGGCGATTTCTACCCTATTCAGCTCATTTGATATGACTGTACGAAACATATGCTCATTTATAACCATATTATAACAGAATTAAGAAATATTCTTATTTAGATAAAACATTGAATACATCAAATACATAGTTTTCGTCATTATTATAATATATATCAAATTTTTACACTTACATCCAACATTTAAAAAAAAAGCATTTAATAAAATTAATTTGTAAATCGAAATGCATAATAAGGTTAATATTATATAGCTGTACTACCTAAATATAGGTGCTAGGTTTACTTGGAGTAAATGTACTGATATTATACACCAATAAAACACCAATATAGAAATATAATCTAATACACTACACACTGTCAGTATAATTGTTAAAACGATAGAAGTAAACATTACTATTTAACGTTCCTCACATTGAAGTAGACTGAAGGTGCCAATGCCAACATAAAAGTATCGACAGACAGTAGGACAGTTAGGAGTTAACCCTTTGATAACAATGTATAATGTTAAATTTTGTTGTGTCGTAGTACTCTGATATTTGATTCGTTTCCCTCAGTTTTAGTTTGTAACCCAGATTTGTTTTTTTTCTCAATCGATATATGAGTTTCGAACAGCGGTATATTACTTTTGCCTTTATTCATATGTATATTGAATAATTTCTATATCTAAACTGTTAAACGAGAAAACCTAATTTTGTGTGTCGCTTCTCATCATCCAAAATACATTTATCATCATGTCTCTGTGTTCTATATGTACCATGCACAGTCGCATTAGTCTTCTTTTCTGGTGATTATTCAGTTTAAGAATTTTTGGAAGCAAAAACGGAAAAAAAGCGACCGGGCATTTTTCCGTATTCAGGTCAACTTTTAAGTCATACAAGACCTCTCTGTATATAAATAAAGGCAACAGTAGTATACCGCTGTTCAAAACTCATGAATCCATGGACAAAAAACAAAATCGGGGTAACAAACTAAAACCGAGGGAAACGCATGAAATATAAGAGGAGAACAACGACATAACACCGAAACGTAACACACACAGAAACGGACCAAGCATCAGACAAAACCTGGTTTTGTGGCATGCCAAACCTCGCACTTTAATGGCAAAGTTAAATATAACATTGTATACTAACATAATATTACAGGACTACAATACAAATAAATAGGAGAACATATTAGACAAAGAAAAACATGATTAATAGATAACAAAAAGCATCAGGTTTAAAATTCAATACGTCAAAAACGCGCCTTGTCCACACAAAAATCAACACCGTAATTATATAACATAGCAATGATCGCCGTGGAGAAGAAACTTGGAGTTGATAGTTAATAGCAATTACACTTTATTTATAATATACGTATGCTCATAGTATGTTAATAGAAACGAACATAATGTAGTTTAACAGCCTGGAAAAAAAATAACGGACTTTGGAAAAAAAGGGAGAGGGGTTTTAATAATTGTTCTGTCTCCAAATAACTATGAATTTTGATACTTTTTCTGAAATTCTCCAGACATGAAATCTTTTACAAAAATTCTACCTACAACAGTTTACATACTTTCAACCAATACCTAAATGACCACGATTTCGTTGGTGTGTTCTATAGTAGACAATGAACGATGATATGTATTTATGCATTCCAAAATATCGTTTGAAAAGTGTACAAACATGGTAATGTTTTAATTTTCTAAAGACAGAACCGATATTTGTGCCAATGTAATTTATATCTTCTAAGATTTAATTACAACATTGGTAAGATAATCATGGAAGATAGCCTTTACTAATGATGGTGCTTAAATGTTCAATGATTTAACACGGATCACATAGTGATTGCTGCGCTTGAAGTACAATATTACCGTAAATCAAGGGGAATCCCCTTGTAAATTACCTTACTTTTAATTTAGTATCAAATAATTGCAATGTACAGCAACATCGACATTTTTTCGTTTAAACTTTGTAATTTGTAGATACTGAAATTATATTTGTGCACATATCATATTTGCCATGTGTTATTTACATGTAACGATAGCCTTTAGATGAGGTAAACAGTTTAGATGATGGTAGGGAACTTACAATGGCCTCATTTTTAAAGATGCGTAGGATCAAAATCCCACAGAATAATTGCAGTTATAAAAAACTTAAACCTAAATTACAAAGTCCAATAATTAGAAACTCAATAATATTTAAACATTGTTTCACGCTGACGATGTGTAAAAGAGGTATGGATATTTTTTTTTTTTTAAGGATACTAATTGAAAACTGGTGAAACATAGAATATTGTTAACACCCATAAGTTTTTAAAAAAAACATCTGAAAGATTTACTTTAATAACTAATAAAGACTTACTTTTCAACATCGAATAATTTGAAGGAAAAAAGAGGTACTTCTTGCCGCTTGTTTTTTTGGAATGCAATTTTGCTCGCGCGGTGACTATTTGGCAAAACGTAATATTAAAATGAAATAAAATAAAACAGTCATTCGTTTAGACTATATGAGTTTTTGTCACGTGACGGACCACGATTGACATCCAGTTACTCCTGTACAATAAATATACTGTGTCAAAGCCGGCAAAGTGTGATCTTTACTTCTGGTTTGCTGCTTGTTCCCATGGAACAAATTACCTTAACATCGTCGTCTCCTATCATCATTTCCTTACTCGAATCGCCAAACGTATAAAATCTGTATTTCAATTGTTTCCTGACCTGTTGATTATTTCTCATTATTTTGAACCAGGAATCGTTATGTTTTTCATTACCAACCGTTGTGAGGCCAATACCAACCCCGTTGTTAGTAAAATATGGCGATCGCCAGACGATGACAAGGTGCCTCTCGTTGTTTTGTATCAACCAAGAGACAATACCACTAGATCCAGTCATTGTATAACCATGTTTATGTGCTATCTGAAATTTGAAAATATAAATAAGATATCTGAACTGACAGATATGTAGATTTATTGTTAACAATTTTTCAATAATAAATAAAAAAGAACAAGTAAAACTAGATTAAAATTTTGAAAATTTGTTTCACACTAATTTCTATGTTTTTTTTTAATCGCCTAGATAGGCAGGAAAAATGCAGTTAACATTTTTCGTTGTCGTTAAAGTACAACAGGACAAACTTCTTCGTTTCAGTTTCTGACAACAGAGGATATTATAATTTAATCGGTATGCTAAATAAATAATGTAAACCTTACCAGTATTCGATTCAAATACATATCTGAAGATTTTCAGATTTAAATTAAAAATAAAAACGAAATAACATTTTGGCAATTGATGCATAGATGAGGTGTTTGAGGTTAGATGTTCTTTCAAATCTCAATGTCCATTATACATTTGTTTGAATTAAAGTAGATAAATATCAAAATAGGTGTTGCTTAGCTTTTGGTGGACTGTATATGTATCGATGTTGTTTAACTTAGAGTATAACTTGGTATCGATTGGAAAAAGTGGGGATATTGTAACGCATGTCGTGAAAAATATTTTTTTTAGTTGAGCGTATATTTCGCTACAATCGTTTATTCTGCGTACTGATGTTGTGTATCATACTAACAACATGTTTTATTGTTCTTTTATTTGTTTTTGTTCTATTATTAAGATTACTTTTACTGTTGAATGGTTTGACGTGGCTCGGTACTTATACATCTCGTCAATGTGTTTGTATTGGCTTTCATTTTTTGGTGATTTGTTTTGTATATGTGACTCTTTGTATTTCTTTTGTGTTTATAACGTGACTCTGTACTTTAAAAGATCCCGTCAGTATGATATTTGTCTATAATATGTCATTATGATATATTTCTATTATGAATTACTATATACGTTGAACCACAAACGTTATAACCATCAATGGCGTAGTGGAATTAACAATATTTGGATTCTCATAAATTTTATGTATAACTTTTGGACTAGTTTGAATCTCGGTCTATTTCTGTAATTTATTCTTACATACTTTTGATTTTTTAACCCTGTATGCGTACATTGCCTATGAAAATTTTAAAATTGTTTGTATGCACATTGAACGACAGTATGCACATTGAACGACAAATTTATGTGACGTATATAATTTTTCTGACGTCAGACACTCAAATCAATCCATGTGTTCGAAGATAGTAGAAGTTTTTGTGTCCTGCTAAATTGTTCCTTTTAAAAGTTTTGGATTCTCATAAATTCTATGTATAACTTTTGGACTAGTTTGAATCTCGGTCTATTTCTGTAATTTATTCTTACATACTTTTGATTTTTTAACCCTGTATGCGTACATTGCCTATGAAAATTTTATAATTGTTTGTATGCACATTGAACGACAGTATGCACATTGAACGACAAATTTATGTGACGTATATAATTTTTCTGACGTTAGACACTCAAATCAATCCATGTGTTCTTAGACAGTAGATGTTTTTGTATCCTGCTAAATTGTTCCTTTTAAAAGTTTTGGATTCTCATAAATTCTATGTATAACTTTTGGACTAGTTTGAATCTCGGTCTATTTCTGTAATTTATTCTTACATACATTTGATTTTTTAACCCTGTATGCGTACATTGCCTATGTAAATTTTAAAATTGTTTATAATCCTGGTACTTTTGATAACTATTGTATGCACATTGAACGACAAATTTATGTGATATATAATTTTTCTGACGTCAGACACTCAAATCAATCCATGTGTTCGTAGATAGGTTTTTGTGTCCTGTTTAATTGTTCCCTCTTAAAAGTTTTGGATTCTCATAAATTTTATGTATAACTTTTGGACTAGTTTGAATCTCGGTCTATTTCTGTAATTATTCTTACATACTTTTGATTTTTTAACCCTGTATGCGTTCATTGCCTATGTAAATTTTAAAATTGTTTATAATCCTGGTACTTTTGATAACTATTGTATGCACATTGAACGACAAATTTATGTGACGTATATAATTTTTCTGACGTCAGACACTCAAATCAATCCATGTGTTCGTATATAGTAGATGTTTTTGTGTCCTGTTAAATTGTTATACGATGATGACTGATGTACCCATATTTTGACTATTTTATTAATTGTGACTGTTTATTTAACGCATCATGTAAATGTAGCGGAATTTGATGAGACTGTTATTAAAGTGAGAGGGTTAGCGCTATAGAACCAGGTTTAATCCACCATTTTCTACATTTGAAAATGCCTGTACCAAGTCAGGAATATGACAGTTCTTGTCCATTCGTTTTTGATGCGTTTTGTTTTTTGATTTTGCCATGTGATTATGGACTTTCCAAATTGATTTTCCTCTGAGTTCGGTATTTTGTGATTTTACTTTTTAAGAAATAATAAAAAAAAAAAAACATAACCAAACCATGTATAGTAGTCTCATATTCTCATATTCTCATATTTTCTTGAAACCTCACTTTGTTCAACTTCGTACTTGTTTGGCTTGATTACTTTGTTGGTATGAGCGTCACTGATGAGTCTGGCGTATTAAATTATAATCCTGGTACCTTTGATAATTATTGTTGATAGCTATTGATAAACAATTTCCCCCTTAACCATGGTATCGATTCCCGTTACTTTTGAATAATGAAACCATGTCATATTAAAATGCAAGATTTTTTTTTTTTGTAAATTCAAAGTCAAAACAATTATTGGGAGAAAATACTTTTAAGATTAAAATATCGCATGAGCACCATGTAAAACCTTGTCATTTGGATGAAAAATAATGTACATACATTACATGAATTGAAAATACCAACCAGAATAATATATAATATTCTTTGAAAATAAAGAATTCGTGAGTTTTAGGTGATACCCGAAGTTCGGTCATTATTTGGTTCAATAGATAATATTTGGTGATTTAAATTCATTTAATGGAATTGTGTGTCATTTGACAATCGTCCGTTTAAAATGTTCATTGATAATTATTGCGGATTGAGTCCAGATCTTGCAGAAGACAAACCGTCAATAAAGGCTCAGTACTTGGTAACTTTTTTTTATTTCTGTCGGGTTGCATTTTAGTTAATCTCGACTCTGTCGGGACATATTCAGTCGGTCTTTTTTCTCATGATCAGAATTGCTTGGAGGACAAGGCTAATCGGGACAAATTACTCTGGTAGTGGCTGTATCCAGACGATTTCTCATCCATATCTAATTGTTGTCATGAATAGCTAAATAATTTAACAACTTTGATAATTCAGCCACTTACCAACGGATATTGATAAGACATTTGACGGAAATAGTCTGATCAAGGATGGTAGCTTCAATCGTGAATGTGCGTTTCTTTCTGAAGTAATTATGATTTTCCTAGACGTGACACAATAAGAAATATGCATGGCCTGACTTATTTTATATTAATTGTGAGATATTTATCATATTAAAAGAAATGTAAGGTATATATACTATAATAACAGATAAAAGTAAAATCTCAAAAATACTGAACTCCGAGGAAGTCCCGAATTAAATGACAAAATAAAATGATAAAATACATCAAACGAATGGACAACAACTATCATATTCCTGACGTGGTACAGACATTTTCGAATAAAAAAAATTGTGAATTGAACCTGGTTTTATAGCGCTAAACTTCTCACTTGTATGACAGTCGCATCAAATTCCATTATATTTACAACGATGCGGGAACAAATACAAATTAACTTACCAGTGCCTCTTTATGTCCAGGTCGTACTAAAACAGCGGGTGTTGATATGTATCCTGAATATGTCTGTGTGTTCTGTTCTGTCAAATGATACCTTTCAAGTTTGTGATTTCAATACCAACAACAATGTTGTAATGCTTATTCGTCATTAATGTAGACAAGTTTGTTCCATGCAAAGACTATCCAAACTCTGTCGAGCCGCCTGACGTCCTGTTTGAATTCGTCGACACTGGACTTTTAAGTTCTGTATCGCTGTTTCCTGTACGAGAATGGACTTGTCAATTTTGAAGAAATTATATGAGTCATGCATCAATATTTATGAAGCATTAAATATATAATCGAAGAACCGCTAAATCGAAAATAACTGATAATCTTTATTGTTATCTCATTTAATTTGTTCCTTAATCCTCAAAATTTAAACATCAAAACCTTTAGAAAAATGTTTGTTTCTCGTATATTTAAATAAAACAAGGACTTGCAACTTTTGATTATATTTTATTTTCAGTAGTATCTATCGTAAACTCTACAGTTGAAATGTCGTAATAAGGTGGCAAATAACAGATGGGACGCCGTACTTTAGTGTAGTTGGATCCACAAACATTCGGATTTGATCAATGCAATACAATCATAACTATAACAACATCTATATCATCTACTTCCTATACTTCATATTTATGTTATTTTACCCGATTTTGTAAACTTCTTCGTGAGACTTTTATTATAAAAACTACAGCGTGAGACACACCAATGGCAATTGTGAAATTTTATGTTTCGACATGAAGTAAATGCACCGAGATTACTACTAAAATTTCGTGGAATTTTATTTTATTATGAATTATTTATAGATTATTACATGGCATTTTCCATATGGCCCTGGTATCAGCCCTAGACTCCCATATCAAGCCAGAGGGCTTTAGCCCGAGGGCTTGATATGGGTCGTGGGCTGATACCATGGACCATATGGAAAATGACATGTAATAATCTATTTATCACATATTTTCAGGCAAGAGAAAATAAAAAGCTTACACCAAATTATGTTTGATATTTCATCAAAAATCAAAACAACATTTAACCAACAACAAAAAAATTGTATTACTGTGTGTTAAAAAAAAGTTCGTATCACAGCAGGTGAACAACGTTTTGTGAAAAGTTTCAGAAATAATTTACAATAAATATATTAATTCTAAGAATTGCAAATATTAAACGACTTTAAAGTGGTACATTTCAAATGTTAAAAAATGCTTAGGAAGAATCCTATATCGCTACTCATTCCAGTGTGGCGTCATATATTTTCTAAATTCTCTATGACGTCAAAATTTTACAGGAACTTTTGTGATTTTCACTGTTGATTTTTACTTTTTTCTACAACAACAAATTCGTAACTTTCTAAATTTCTTTTCATTGTGTCCAACTTGTTTAACAATAGTCTTTGATTGACTGGTTACCGGAAGTTAAACTCGGGGGCTTGATATGGATTTCGAGGGCTGATATCGATATCGGCCCCGAGGGCTGATAACCAGCCTTGACTTCCGGCTATTATTGGCCATGCAAAAACGTACATATCAGTACAAAATATGTGATAATTATTTTTACAACTTCTTTTATTTATTTGCACCTATTTCGAGATGCCTAAAAAAGGAAATACAGTACGTAGCCATTTTTTGTTTCCCATTTTAAATTTTTGTAGAACCGAGGATTCAAAGCATGTGTCTATCGCATGCATAGATAAAGAACAAGTTTAGGCAACATCGAATTCAAAACCAAGGAAAATTTTAAAGGAATAAATTCCAATGCAGTATTTGAATATTTGCAAATCGTATAAGAATATTTTTTTTGTCATTTTGCTGAACTCACGAGTGTGTCTATAAATTATCTTTCGAACTTTGAGAATTTGAGAATTAGAATTAGTATTGACTGTTTAATCATAGAACCATATAATCATTAGATAAAAGGGAAATATTTTACAAAATTAGAATCTTAATGAGACAGTGAAATAATTAACTTGTTTTCTGATAAAAGATTGCAAATAAATGCAGAAAACACAGTAAAATTTAACAACTTGTTATGATGGCATTTGTGTTTGTATAGACTTATGAAAGTAGATTCTTAATATTGGGTGCTTAATCATTTTACATGCCACTTGTCAAGATTTCACATGTAGAAATAGTCGATAAGATAAATTGGTTACCCAGTCAGTTAGTGACCTAAAACGATATAAGCCAGGTCAGTAAATTCTATTTTGGTTGAGTACGAAAAGTGTAACCATTAATATTAGATTGTTATCACTTAAATGTCCATGTTTAATCAAATTCGAGGCCACCAGGAAGTCTATACATGTAGTAAAGAAAAGATTGTATCACCAATATTTTGCTTGTAAAATCAAAAGAAGGTATTGGTACAAAATGTTTTTTTCTCAAATTATTACCGACTGACATAAGTGTCTTATGAGGTTATGAACATTATTGAGCCAACTAATGTATTAATATATAGACATCTATGCACTATATTATACAAATGTATTGTATACATTCCCATGGGAATTGAACCAATTATGTCCATCTTTTTGCCGGCTTGTTTCTTTGTCCATATGAGGATGACTTCATACAGGAACCTCTTAGGAAGAAAAACGTTAGCAATATCCTTTAACTTTACTTTTCACTATATAGATTATGTTCTCTCACTAAAACAATCAAAATTTGGTGATTATGATGAAAGCATATTTCCAATCGGACTAGAGATATACATGTAGGATTTTCATCTTGTGCATGTAAATTTTTGGTAAGGTTATCGTTTGCACATGATTTTTGTATTATTTTGTACAGAAAACATGTTAGTTTTGTCGTTTGAAATATTTTAAATTTATAATTTCGGTAGCTTTGGTTTGCTTGCTAGACTGTATGGGTTTAAAAACTGTACGGTGACAAATAGTTGCTAACTTCTATATAATGTTGTGTCTATTGGAGTGTTGTCTCATTCTTATTTATTAATAGTTGAGTATTTTTCTACTATATGGACATAAGAAAATGTGGTATGAGTGCCAATGAGATAATTCTCAATCCCAAGAACAATAGCTTGCTTCACTACTTCAGCTTTTACTGCACACATATTGACCCTTATGTAACGTGTAGCATTAAGTATAGCGTGCTGTCTGTCGTGTAGTTATCCTACAGCGCTAAAAGTGATCTTTTGGAAAACAATATTATCGTTGATACAATTATTATATAGACGAGATTTACTATAATAGTTCCCTTTTTCAGTAATAACACATAATTTCCTTGATAAAATTGTTCCAACTCTTCATCCAACTGGTTAATGCACAAGTAGAAAGTGCATTAACTACATTCAGTATATTTTACAGTTCATATTATCTCTAAACCTTCAATTGCGACGTACTCGGCGTCCGAAGTACAATACACCATGATACACGTTGGAAAAGTGTTATAGGAAGGGGGGAAAATTGTTAGAATAATAACAATGAGAAGATGAATCCTGTGTCTAACGAGTTGAAATTTACCATTTCTACGTATGCAAATAAGTGTATGCACATGTGCCTAATAAGTGTCGGTTGGTCAAAACATCTGCGACTAGACAATGCAATGGCTTTACACAATACTTTTAAAATATTTTATTTTGATAATAGACGTTATGACAAAATGGTTGCTTTGGATTAAATCAACACGACTTTTGTTGAATGCAAAACAGTATAGCCACACGAAATTCTTAATAATACCTCCTTTTCTTCTTTTTAATAAGGTCTAAACATAAATTTGGAGTGTTGTCTGATGTAGAAATGAACTCATTTTTATTTAAAAAAACAAACGTTGTCTCCATATAATACAAATCTAAGGATTCGGCTTAGAAACCAGGAAAGTGTGTAAGGTTTTCCTGTTTTGCTCCAAATACTGTCATAGACAACATTTTTGAGGTTGAGCCTAGAATGGATCCCTTAGCCACTGCTGTTGGAGATTTTATTCCCAAAGGGTATCACCAGCCAAGTAGTCAGCACTTCTGTGTTTACATGAATTAAAATTGAGAATGGAAATGGGGAATTTGCCAAAGAGACAACAACCCGACCATAGAGCAGACAACAGCAATAGGTCACCATCAGGTCTTCATTGCAACGAGAAATTCCCGCACCCGGAGGTGTCCTTCAGCTGGCCCCTAAATAAGATTATACTAGTTCAGTGATAACGATCGACATACTAAACTCCAAATTGTACACAGGAAACTAAAAGTTAAAATCAGACAAAACTAACAAAGGCAAAAATGCGGCCGGGTTTAACATGTTTGTGATATCTCAACCCTCTCCATATACCTCTAGCCAATGCAGAAAAGTAAACGCATAACAATACGCGATTTAAAATTCAGTTCAAGAGAAGTCCGAGTCTGATGTCAGAAGATGTAACCAAAGAAATTAAACAAAATGACTAATATATAAATAATATCCGACTACTAGCAGTTAACTGGCATGCCAGCTACAGACTTTAATTAAACTGATTGAAAAATTATGTCTTCATCATATGAGTATCAGGCACAACCCTCCTCGTGAGGGGTTTAGTATAATACCATCATAACATATATGAAAAGAACATAACCCGTGTCATGCCAACAACTGGTTTATTAATAATAAATGTGTTAAGTTCCGATGCAAAGACCCTATAAGTGAATCAATATTAACGCCAAAATATGCAATCTTTAATGACCTGACAACAGTATCGTAAATATATCCCTTCTTAATAAGTCTATTTAAAGGTTTCGTTAGCTTCTAAGGTGAATACTTACATTTTTGTGCTTTATAAAGAATATTTCCATAATATATTGGATGTGAAATACCTGAACGTTTAAGAAGTCTGTATGCTGAGCAATATTTACGAATGAGTGCCTTATACCGATGATAAAATTTAGTAAATGTTTTGACTATTTCGTGATATCATAATACATAGATTTCTCTCGTTAAAATCTAAAACATTGTTACATACACGAGCGAATCGTACAAGTTGAGTAAACACCGTAATATGGTGACAAGGGAACGTCACCTTCTAAAAATGGATAATGAACGATAGGAAATGAGAAATCATCTCTTTTATCATAAACTTTAGTATTAAGCTGATATATCAAGATCGAGGAAAGGGCAGTGGTCATTGATAGTATAAGCTTTATTTCAAGTAAGTTCAACAGGATAAATTTCTTTAGTATACATACTGAAGTCGTCATTATTTAGAGCCAAAATATCATCCAAATATCTAAACGTATTATTAAATTTGTGAATCAGATGTTTTTTCGATGGATCTTTGCTGCTTTTTGTCATAAATTGTAACTCATAGCAATAAAAAAAAACAGGTCCGCAATAAGTGGTGCACAGTTAGTCCTCATTGGATTTCCGATAACCTGACGATATACGGCATCTCCAAAGCGGACAAAAATTTTATCTAGTAAAAATTCAAGGGCAGATATAGAATCAAAGCATGTCCAGTTTTTTTGGTTTATTGCTACTAAAAAAATATCTCAAAGAGTTAGAACATATATATTCACATTCTGACTTTTTAAATGCCCATTTAATTAGGTGTGTGATTGTTTTCTTCATGAGAATGTGAGGCAATGTGGTATATAGGGTAGAAAAGTCAAAAACAGATTCAAAATCACCATTTTAAGCATGCAATTTATCAAGTACTTCTAACGAGTTTTTGACACTCCAAAAGTTATTAATTCCACTATTTTCGAAGGCCCCATTTGAACAATTTATTATCAGGTTTGTGATTGTACCAATTGTACTGGTTAGAAGAATAGATAATTTAGTAGTGGAACAATGGCTTGAAGACTAAATAAATCTATATTTGTAAGGTGTTTTGTGTACCTCAGAAGCCAATACATAGTTGGGACTTTCGTCGTTTTTGGTTCTGCTTGTAAAGCGGTAGCTAAAAGTTCATGTTTGTTACAGATGTAATTTTCTGAAAAAAAAGAGTCAGTTGGAATGTTGGTGAATTGGTGATTTCTTTTTGTAAAACCTCAATGTAAAATTTCAAACAATAATAATATTATTAGCAGCTTTATCGGCCGGAACAAAAAAAAATCATTGGCTAGTTCTTTTAGTTTATGTTTGATACAGGAAACAGGTTTATTGTGGTTATTTGTCAGTTTTTCCCCGTTTTATCCATTTCAAACAGTAAGTACGGAGTGAGTCGTGGATGATATCACGACACTCATTCCAAATAATAATTGACGGGGGACGATATTTAGGTCCTTTACTGAGGAATGATTTTAACTCTCGGTCTTGAACGATGTTAAGATCTCCTGTTATAACATGGGAAATGGGTCCATAAATGTATTCGCATTTACTGCAATTACATGAAGTAGATGTATTTTCACTGATATTAACATCTTTACACAATTGGCTAAAATTAAACACAAATTTCCGGGTAGATTTCTTGTAAATATAACAAATAAGAGGGAGCTCAAAATATCCAGGAATTTGTTCTTTAACAGAATGGTCGTTAAAAATACCAGCAATATTTACAAAAACAAAACCTTTATTGACATACTTTATTTTAATAAAATGTTTTTTATGATCTTCAGGACGACCAATTTTAGGAAACAGTTTAGAATAACAATATGCCATTATAATTTGAACGATTTCATACTTAGGACTGCTATATGAAATTGTGTTGCAATCCTCTAAAATTTTATTTAACTTATTAATCGATAATGAACAGAGCTTTGTTAACAGATAATGTCTGCCGTTGTTTTTTTAAAATAGAAATTAGGTCCGAAATATTGGTATAATTGGTCGGAAATTTTCATTGATTGAGATTTTTTTTATGACCATGAGAACGTTTTTAAGAACAGTTTTAGAAACAATATCCAAAATGTTAACAGAATCGGTTCTAGATATATTGCCAATTCCCATGATATTATCATTAAGACCGAGAGGGTAGACGGTCTGTAATTTTTTTATCCAATCAAATTCAATTATTCTCCCTGATCCTACAAACTTTGAATGAGATTCGCCAGATAAGCATTGATATGGTCATAATCATAAATCAACTGTTTACAAAACTTTACATTTTTGAATATTAATGTTTTTTTGTATCAGGAATAGGTTTGGTCCGCAATGCTCTTCATCTTCGTACGTTATTCTATCTTTCTAAGCTTTCTTTTTATTCGAACATCACTGAGGGGTCTTTTGTAGATGAAACGAGCGTCTGGTGCGAATAAAATGTTCAAGTCTGGTATCAATGATGAGTTTTTTTAACTACATGAACTATGTCATTACGAATACTCTATGTGTACTTATTAATTACCGATTTGCTTGTTTTATTACACGCCTTTGAGTGTTTGCAAAAAGTAGCTTGAATAAAAAATAAGCATCAACCAAACATTTCAACAAACAAAAAACGACATCGAGACTTATTCACTCAAATAACTTTAATTAGTGATACTAGTTTGAAACTGAACGAGTCCTGCTTCTGAATTTGTAGGTTAACTTATTCTTTTTTACATGTTTTATCCTTAACAGTTCTGTTTATAAAATGTCTTTTACATTTCCTAAACACTAAATACATTACAGCAATTGAGGTAAGGGTCATTGACAAAAGAAAGCTCATAACATCAAAAAGATAAAACGAATACCAAGGCATGTCTAACCCAACGTGTCGAAAATGTTTGTCACCATGTTTGGCAACTAAATCGATATAATAAGCTGCTCTTTCGGCAGGGGTCTGTGGTCGACTATGAAATATTTCCGACGCTTGTTTAATATTTCGCCTATATTTGTCGGTAAAAGCTACTTGTTTTATATTAGTAATCAATTCCTCAGTAGAAAAATCATGTAAATCCATCTTAATACCATAACCTTTGTTTTCCATAACGGCTGCATTATAAGGTTGGTCAATACTTAATGGAAACGTGATGACAGGGATTCCATGGTAGATAGCCTCCATACTTCCGCTCCTCCCACAATGTGTTATAAATAAAACGGTTCGAGGATGACCTAGTAAATCGTTCTGTGGGATCCATGGAAGTCGCAAAATATTGTCCGTTTTCTCCTCCTTATCTCCTTGTCGAATCACAAAGTTAAGATCAGATATTTGTTTGAAAGCTTCAATCATTTTCCCGAAGGTATTATTCGGAAAAGTTTTGAAAATACTGCCAAAAGAAACAACTACTAAGCCTTTGTTTGAAGATGCAAATGTGTCAAGATGTTTTGCAACCTTTTTCGAAGGTCGCGCAGCAAGACCGCCACAAAGTATTACATTTGGCGACAACGGTTGCGGATAATCAAATAGAATGTCACTGTCATGTATATAAAGCATAGCTCTTTGTTTTGCTTCTTGATTAGAGATAGTTGGTTTTTCTGGGACATATTTACCTGCCAGGTTCTCTAACGTTGGTGCTGCAGGTCTAGCAACTAAAAAAATATATCGCATCGTATTCACAACTCTCTCCAAAAATGTCATCTTATCATTGAATGCAGAAAAAAATGTTGGTGTAAAAGCTGGGTTTAATGGAACTCGATTTAAGGTTGGATCTATGAAGGCACCAAAAGATACAAATGGCACATTTAGTTTATAAGCCATTATAGTGAAACAAAGAACAGGTGCGTAGTCTATAACAGCAATATCAAATTTCTGTTCGTTCAATTCGTCTATCAATTTCTTATCACTCATGAATTCGTGACAGAGAGCGTTAGTTCCTTGTAACCATTTCACCTGCGATTCAATTTTTGAACCTTGTGCCATTTTCTCAAGTGTAACCCGAATAATGTCCTCATAATAATACTTATCAAAACTCTTTGAAATGATAGAATGGGAAAGTTTAATGCCTTCAGATGACAAAGCTTCTTTCATTCTAGATGCTACTACAAAAGTTGTTGTATGGTTTAATTTTTCCATTTCCTCTGCAACAGGTATTGCCGGAAACATGTGACTTTTTGATTGAGCCATTAGGAATAAAATTTTCTTGGCATCAGTTTCGACAATGACGTGACACAGAAGGATGCTCAGATACAAAATACTGGCGAACATTTTCCTGAAATAATATTAAAACAACAAATTATAACTATAGATCATTGATTAAAAGACAAAAAAGCAGATTAGATTGACCTTAGAAAACTTCATTTAATAGTACTATGCAACCTGAAAATAAATGAAACTTACTTTTTTTTTTAACTTCTGAGATTAAATATCAATGGATTTTTGCATATATGGGTTTTTTTTAGGAAACCTCGAATTCTTACTGTCTTCAAATATTCAAATTGTTGGGAAGAAAATTGAAACTAAATAGAAGCATTTTCGGGACTTGCGTTTATTAGGAAAATGCAATTTCGGCAACGCAGACACGTGGGAATCTTGTCCAATTGATCAATTATTTACTATCCTTCATATAATATGCAGACTCGACCAATAATTTCAGCAGTTTGGATCATTTGCATATTTTCTATTATTGTGTCATAGTTTTTAAGGTAGATCAGAAGTTTGGTTTTTTTTTAGACAGAATTTTCTTATAATTTGCCAAAATGAAGATTTTAATATGCTTTTTTCTAAAATATAAAAACAAGTATAGGTGACCGTGCTATTTTTCAAGCTGAGTCGTTGAAAATTGTCTAAATTTGGTTGGTTTGTTCAAGAAAAAACACATAAGAATGCATACAAAAAAGTCTATGAGATAGAATTTTGAAATAAATTTTAAGAAGATAGGTTTCATAATATGTTTTAGGAAAATAAAAAGAAAACATTATTGTTTTCTTTTTCTGCCATTCGAAGTGATGGAGATAAAGAAATTTATTATACATACTGAATAAAAATTGCCTACCTTCTAGTATTTCCTTTCTTTGTTCGATCTACTTTAACTCATTTAGTATACTAAAGACATTTAAAAAAACCGACATCAAAGTATCTATAAGTAATTTACAATACGTACACTTTCTGTATTTTGTTAGGTCGAATGATATAAAGACTGCGACCAATGCGTTAGCTTGGTGGTTATATAAGAACAGTTCATGTAAACCAGGAAAAACAGCCCGAACCAATCAAATTACAAAACGAATGTACGTACTCACACAATCGAATGTTCAGTGCAATTATCAATTTGACCAAATTTTTAAATAGTATACCACTAATTATTGATTTCGTATCTAGTAATGTTACGACGCCGAATGTTAAAGAGGAAAGGGTAGTCATAAACGAGAAAAATACAAATGCATGTGATTTGTCGATCCTCCCTGAAATAATAAAAAAAATCGTATTTTCGAAAAACAATTTATTCAACTTACCACTACGAATTCAGAAAACAGTTCAATATCAACATGCATGGAACGAAACTTGTTGTATCATACTAAGTTCATCAACCTTGTATTGCAAGGTAGACGATTTTAAACGTGAACTTGGAGATAATACATTTGATGACCGTTCCCTGACATCTTAAGATATATTGTATAAATATTTGATGAAAGGCAGACACAATCATGGTAAAAAATCATCAAGCCTTTAAAACCTTGCCTGAACAATAAAAATGAACAACTAATACATGTGTACAAGTAAAGAATTCGTGAGTTAAAGTATTGATAGATATCATAATTGAATTGTTAACAAGCAAAAATGGAGGTACAAGGCATAAAAGTTAATTCAAACAGTTGGGCGAGAAGAATTTCAAACGAGACACAAAATTAAGTAGATAAAACTTAAACTTTACGTAATAACTTAATTTTAGTGGCATTAGTTATGGATGACTTTATCATGTACAGCAATGCATTTGAAATAGTAATCCATGCTTTTATTAATATTACTTGAATGTAAATAGTATAACTGTGTGTTAGATTATATTTTAACCTGTTAACAAAAACTGCAATTATGTTATAGTAATGCAATAGAACACACCAAGGGAGTCAGGATTGATAAATTGAGAGACCGACCGTAAAAATAAACGAATCACTGTAAATGAATTCGAGAAATTCGGATAATGGAATGTTTGTAACAGAGTGAAACAACTTCGTCGGAATCATGTACTTAATTTTTCGCAACAAATGTCAAGAATATTTAAAAGATAGTTTTACAAGAACTTCCTCGATTAAGAATACTAGAACAACTGCTTACAATTTTTATGTTCTAAATGTCAAAGAGGTAGAATATTTTTTCTGTTTTAGTGGTATTAAAAACTGGAATGCTTTGCCAGATTATGTAAAAGGTATTCATGTGAATTCAAAAGCAAAATTTAGATATGAAGTAAAAAACACATAATTAGAAAACTCTGGTCAATGTAAGATTCCGATTTTATATTTTATTAGATTATTTGTATACGAATATTTCAAGTTGTAATTCAAGAATACTATTTATTGCTGTAATTTTTTTTATACTATATGGACCCCATTGGAAATTAACTTGTTTTCTGTCATGGGTCATCCTTGTGTTAAGTCAGTGGTACCTATGTAACAATCATTGCTATATTTAAAGGTTGTGTTATGTATTTGTATAATGTCTTTACCTAAATATATATAGTATTAGCTTACCTTCTATAGATTCAATATAGATATGATTGGTTTAAGGACTACACGTGGTGACTATGAATATTTGATCATGGGTGTCCTCTTTAAAAAAAAAAGGGTTAGTTACCAAACATAGTAAGATACTATATGGGGTTAGTAAGGAGTTACCCCCTTTCAAAACAATATAGATGTCACAACTCTTTATAAAAAGAACACGGTGTTAAGGATAAATCAGGAAGGATTCAACAGACGAAGAAATTGATGATGAAAGATTGAAATAAGTGCATACAACAGAAAGCTAACAAGTTGTTATTGTTGGCATAACGGAGTTGCTTCCCTTTTGAAACAAACAAAAAAAGAAATCTGAAAGGATTAAACAGACCAGTAAATTGATACTTGTAATGAACGATTGAAATAAATTAATTTAAAAAAATGAACTAAAATCGTTAGTGTTGCCATTTGTTTCCTGTTTAGGCAAATAGAAGTAGAATCTTAGTAATAAGTATTGAAGACTTTTCCACTTTGATAAGACGCTAGTCAAAATACCACATGTGAGGAGAGCTGGTATGATAAATTCGTTACACGATGTGCTAGTGCTCTCACCCAATATGGAATTTACTGACCCCATTTATTATATTAGGTCACTAACACACCATGTAAATATTATTATTATTTTTAAAAATCCATTTAATGATATAATTATTTACGACATTTTAGTAAAAGTTGCCCAGTTTTAGTCGTAAAAGGAGTTCCTATTGGGATTTGCATTATCAATATTTACATAGGTGTTACCTATAGCCTGCAATAATATATTTTCCCGTCAGCACATTTTATTCTAAATCTTAATTTCTGGGATGATGGAATATCAAATCATACTTGACATTGAGGTAAAGAATTTATATTCTGTTGATAAAGATTATTTATTAAGGGCTGCGCTTGAAACTATCCAAAGATCTGCTAAAAAAAAAAAAACATGAATGACATGTTCAAATAGGTTGATTCTTAAAATATATACACAACGGTATTTGAATAGACGTCAACAATTAGTTCAGTGCGAAAACAAAACGCACTCATAAACCTGAAACAGTGCAAATTTGAAGAACAACAGATAAACAGCTGACTGCCTCACAAAAAATGTTGATAGTAATACATGTTATGACTTGTATCTACATAAAACTTAATATATCGTTATAACTCGTGCGGTCTGCTCAACGAAACAGAAAATCAAAAAAGATAAAAGAAAAGAAAAACAAAATCAGAAAGTAAAAATTTACAAGGAATATGAAGAAATCTTTGACGAAGTGACATTTGAACCTAATAGTCAATGTGTAAAGACAAAGCAAGTATCTAACATACATAATTATGAGCGAATTATCAGGCATGATTGAAATAGATATAAGAAATGTATGAAGGGACTCTTTTTTTATAACTCAGAATGATTTTTTCATATTTAAATTCCAACCTGGTATTTTCGGATTAAAAATGAACGTAAAATACTTCAATTGATTTTTACAATTATTTCTGATGATGAGGTAAAACAACACTGCCCCATGTTAGGGGAGGGTTGAACGTTCACATTCATATTTAACACTGCCACAATTAGGATGGGACTCTCCCAAGTCAGGTCAAATCCTTTTATTCAAAATTGAGAATGAAATATGTGACTTTATTTATACTAGTATTCATCATAAATAACATATTAAGAAAACTATATACCAAAGTAAGATTATCAAAATAAATCTAAAAAAGTCGTCAAAAGATTATGTAAACAATGATAAACGTATCTCCCTAGCTACAAAGGTACGCCAGTCAGTATTTGTTATCAAGGTAATCAGGTTACTGACTGGGTTGTTTGAGGTAAGAAAAATCTTATATTTAAAAGTATGAAAAATGTAAAAATAAAATTTAAGCCTTAACCAAATTTAATTATCAATAGCAATACAAACAGGAACTTCATGTTTAATTGTTAATTAGTATTTTGTTATCATCAAAATGTGTGTAATATATATTTACATGTATCTATATATATAGCTAGATTCCGATATACATTTGGATATTGTTACTTTTTCTTTTGCTAAAATAACGCCTGTAAATAGTTATCAAAGGTACCAGTGTTATAATGTAATACTCAAGACACGCATTTCGTCTACATAAGACTCATCAGTAGTGCTCAGGTAGTTAGACAGTCAAACAAGTACAAAGTTAAAGAGCATTGAGGACCCAAAATTCCAAAACAATGTACCCAATACGGCTAAGTTATCTGTGCCTGGAATAAGGCAGTCCTTAGTATTTGGAAAAATCATACTTGTGAAAACAGGAAAGTTATCAAAATGACCATGTAACTGATATGCATTCAACACCGAAGTATTGAGTACTGGGCTGGTGATACCCTGGGGACGAAACATCCACCAGTGGTGTAAATAGTTATCAGGGGTACCAGACTTATAATTAAATACGCTAGACGCACGTTTAGTCTACATAGGACTCATCAGTAACGCTCAGATAGTTAGACCCAGTGGTGTATATAGTTATCAGAAGTACCAGGCTTATGATTTAATACGTCAGACGTGCGTTTCGTCTACATAAAACTCATCAGTGACCCTCAGATCAAAATAAATATAAAGCCAAACAAGTACGTAGTTGAAGAGCATTGATGACCCAAAATTCCAAATAATTGTGGCAAATACGGCTAAAGTAATCTATGCCTGAAAAAAAGTTCTTAGTTTTTTGAAAAACTAACATCTTTGTAAACATGAAATTTACAAAAATTACCATATAATTGATATTCATGTCAACACCGAAGTGTTGGCTACTGGGCAGGACAACTTAATAGGGAGGAATGAGGGACACAAAACGTTCGCTAACTTCGCTTTATATTTCAATGTGTCTGCCCATAATAGGAACCTTGCTTTTTTTTTAATTTAACAACGTGTTATCATGTATTTAATATAAATATATATTTCTGAAAACCATGGATAAAAGCATTTAATTAGTAGTTTTGTGTTTTATGACGCAACTCTCGCCTATGTGTGATCATTCTATTGTATGTCATTGTGTCATTATGTTATTGTTCTATTATAAAGTTGAAAATACTTTTAACGACAAAACTATTTTACTAGCGTAAGGGTATAAACCATATGTGGCTTTTTCAAAATTCTAAAGAACTGCTGGATAATTTTAAATTTCGATCTGTTTCAAAAATACTTTTTTTCTTTTTCAGTCCTGTATAGCACCATTTCCCAGGTGAAATTATAATTGTTTCGTTAAAACATTAAACGGCAAAATTATTTTATAGTTCATCATGTGTGACGTTTACATTTTATGAAGTCAAACACGCGAAACAATGCATGTGGTTTTTATATTTGATAGATGCTTTTTTTTAGACTGTGACACAGTGATGACTGCTGTACCCCTATTTTGACTATGTTCCTATTATGTCTGTTTTGTTCAGACATAGTTGAAAATATAATAAAATTTGATGCGACTGTCATGTAAGTGAGAGGTTCAGCGCTATAAAACAAGTTTGAATCCACTATTTCCTACATTTGAAAATGCCTGTACAAATTCAGGGGTAGGGCACTTGTTGTCCTTTCGTTTTTCGAATTTTTCCTCGGAGTTTAGATTTTTTGTGATTCAACTTTTTACTTTTTGTAAGTGAAATAAATTGATACAGTAGTTTTGTTTATAGTGTTTAAAGATCAGCGGCCTTTGTCGCGTAAGAACTTTGTAATATAGTGAAAATACTTGTAAGTAATAGTGATTCCGGTAGAACTTACGGTCAATTTTAACGGTACTATTTTTTGTCAAAAGAGTCGGCGAATTGTCATTTTCTATTTGACAGACAGAAAATCTACTTTATGATGCACAATACAAAGTATACGACATACGTAATGGATATGTAGCTATTATTACGTAGGCCTCAAGGAGTAACCATGACAATGGATTCAAAGCAGAACGGTGACAAAAAACTACCAGAGTTGGAAACATATACTACAACTCAAAAGGTTACAAAAACTGCTGTCTTGGTCTTTACATGGCTAACAATTGTAAGTAGTTATGTAGTTATATCAGCTGCTGCTAGATAGTTGAGATAAGAGAAGGCAATATTCTAGCTATTAAAAATACATGCTGATTGTAAAAACATATTATCAAAATTAAAAAGACTATTTCAAAAAAATGTCGCCTTATTACATTAATAAAAACTGTGGTATCTAGATTTAGGTTTAAAACGTATGCATGAAAAAAGTATGTATTCTACAACTGAAAACACGTAATGATATTTATCAAGCTTGAGTGAATCCCCATCGTTTGTAATATCATTATGTCTCATTTAATGCTGTTTGACTAAGTTCTTGACTTTTGTATTTTTTAAGACATTTTTACATATCATGTCTGTCTGTTTTGCTACACATTGTTGTTCATATAATGGAATTTTTTGCGACTTTCATATTAGTGAGAGGTTTAACTAGCTATAAAACCAGTTTAAAACACTAAGAAATGCCTGTACACAGTCAGGAAAATGACAGGTAATATCCATTCGTCTTATATTTTTGAGCTTATGCGATTGTCATTTGAATAGGGAGTTTCCGTTAAGAGATTTTCCCCAGAAATCGATATTTTATTATTCTATTTCTTTATCTATTTTCAGGGTTTGTTCAATGAAATCACGGGACCAACTCAAAAAGATTTAATCATAAAAACAAATTCAGACTACGAGTTGGTTTCTAGAGCTATATCTGGCCAAAGTGTTGGATATTTTATCGGGGCAATCATCGGAGGGCCTCTCATTGATAAATATGAAAAATGGTGTGATGTAACTATAGCAATTTGCCTAGATTTTGCGGCAGTCGCCGTATTCGCTGCACCATACGCTACAAACATTAACATTTTATGGGCTTTACTCGCTGTTGCAGCTTCGTTTGAAGGCGTTGTTAACATAGGTAAGATTAAAGTGAATGTCATGCTTTGTGGTATAACAACTTGATCATAATATAGCATTATATAACATAGTTGACATAGTTGACATAGTTCTTTTGATGTTATAGCGAATGAGATTATATCATAGTGTTGACTGTTATATCCCATTTATTTTTACATTTGTTTCCTATTATAACTGGGGGGTTTTTTGCACACATACTGTTATCGGTTAAATGGAATTGTATGCGACTGTGAAACCATGTTCGATTCACCACTTTTAATGTATGAAAATGCAAATACCATGACAGGAATTTGTCATTTTATTCCATTCATGTCATGTGTTTTAGCTTTGACATGGAGTATAATGTACAGTGTCAGCAGGCATGTTGATGTCCATCGATTTGACTCAAATTCTCCTATTTTAGTATTATCATACCAAACCGTATTTCTAAATTATCAAAAATTCAAAAATAAACAATTTACGATGCATGGGCTCAATAGTTTGTTTCAATATTTTGTGTTTATTTTTGTCTACCCGCCATGTAATTAAGCATCGCATTGACCTCCGAAGTTTGCTGACGGTCAGGTAAGCCGTAAAAAGCATACACATAGATATACTTAGTAAATAGATTTCGAACAGTGCAATTTGATATTTCTGGGTCTGTTTGATTTCATATTTTAGTTTTGAAAAACTATGTAAACCATCGTTTCAACTGTATCAGAATTTGTTTTTGCTGATCGAATCAATTAACTGATTGCATGTTAATCCTTGTTTCAATATCAGTGTCGACATTCGTTTCCTTTTAATGGCTGACAACGATAAGTTTTAGTTTGTAACACGGATTTGATTTTTTCTCAATCGATTTATGTATTTCGAACAGTGGCATTCTGTTGTTGCCTTTAATCATGCATAACATGGCTACAGCGACGAACTAAATTTAAGGTCACATGAAAACGAATTCAATGATGTCGAGTTATTAAGATTCAAGTGAGTACTATTCATCAGCGATGTTTATAACCGTCTTATGTTGAAACCAGTATGGCTTCTAACATAATTATGTCACTAGTCTATTTCAGAACCATTTCATTTAGGATTGAACATGTTGAAGAAAACAAAATCATTGTTCCTTTTTTTTTAATGTATAAAAAAAGTAATTTGACACATACATGTATCTAATGTTTCTCATATTTTTCAGTCGGACAGAGAGTTCTCATACAGCTATGGGACAAAAAAGCAACTGGACCTTTACACCTTCTTCACTTCGGGTTTGGAATGGGATCTGTCCTTGCTCCGCAAATAGCAAATCCATTCTTGGCAGTGTTGGCGCCGTCACTAGAAAATGTCACTTCCACTGTAATGCCAAATGTATCGCTCGTACCAAATGTTTTAGTAACATCAATACAAAACACAACACCCTTACCACGTACAAATGTTACTAATACAAATACTACAGTGGAATATCTTAAAGAATCCAGGATAGAAACAGCGTATTTGATTGTTGCTATCGTCATAGCTTCCGTGTCCATTGTGTACTATTTTTATCAGTTCTGTTCTAGGCATATAATGTTAACTCCAGAAAAAGAAGTTGACGCTGAGGAGAGTAACTTTCGGAAAGTTGCAAGATTGGTCGATCCCGCAACATGTGCAAATGGTGATAGATGGTTTGGTATTCAAATTTTCATTGTGTTATTTTTGTGTTTCTTTAATATAGGCGGTGGTGATGCTTTGTATGGAAAGTTTATAAGAAGTTATTCCATCGACAAACATAAATTTTCAGGCGATGACGCATCGTTGATAAATACTGTATACTGGATAAGTTTTGCGGTCGGACGATTCATTGGTATATTTACCGGACGGTTCATACCAATTCGTATTTTACTTCCGGTTGAAGTGTCTGGAACTTTAATTACAGGAATTTTGTTAGAAATTTTTGCGCAGGAAAACGATTTGGCGTTATGGATTTTAACTATAATGATGGGACTATGTGTTGGTCCAATTTTTCCTTCTGGCTTAGGTTGGGCTAATGCTCACCTCGAGGTCACTGGAGTAGCAATAACGTTCATTGTTATGGGTATGGCTTTGGGTGCCATGTCATACCTTTGGGTAATTGGATATCTCTATCAGCATCATGGTTATGACATGTTTTTTCATCAAAACACATTTTATGGGGCAATTGTTCTTTTCTTTACAATTTTTATGACAGTTGTAGTGAAATTGCATAGGAGAAAAATTAAAAAGGAAGAAAAGGAAATACAAATGGAACACGAAAAGTCAGAAACGAAAGTATATGTGACAACAAGTGTTACAAATTTAATACCAGACTTCAAAAGTGATACATCTAATGCACTCAACGGATACTATAATACTATTAATTCTGATATAATAGAAGACACTCGACTGTAATCTACTCATATCTTTAAACCAAAGAATTGCAAAGAGTTATATACTGATAAAGGTTATGCAGTATTATTATTAAAGCTTGAATGCGTATACTAGCCAGCTAATTAATTACTTAGTCTTAGCATTGATGTATTAATGGGTATTACATCTATGGTCTGATGCATGCAGTATATAAGTACAAAGTATCTCGTCGTATTCAGGTACAATCCCCCCTCCTCCCACAAATGAAAAGTCATAATAGCCACAAAAACAAATACCTATTGCATCAGAACTAAACACATTTATTTTTAAAAAAAAACGTTGTTGACATGACACGGGTTATGTTCTTCTCATAAATGTTATTATGGCATGATACTAACCCCTAACGGGAAGGATTGTGTCTGATATTCATATGATGAAATCATAATCTTTCAATCAGTTTAATTGAAGTTTGGAGCTGACATGTCAGTTAATTGCTAGTAGTCTGTTGTTATTTATGTATTATTGTCATTTTGTTTATTTTCTTTGGTTACATCTTCTGACATCAGACTCGGACTTCTCTTGAATTGAATTTTAAATGTGCGTATTGTTATGCATTTACTTTTCTACATTGGCTAGAGGTATATGGGGAGGGTTGAGATCTCATAAACATGTTTAACCCCGCCGCATTTTTGCGCCTGTCCCAAGTCAGGAGCCTCTGGCCTTTGTTAGTCTTGTATTATTTTAATTTTAGTTTCTTGTAAAATTTGGAAATTACTTTGGCGTTCATTATGACTGAACTAGTATATATTTGTTTAGGGGACAGCTGAAGGACGCCTCCAGATGCGGGAATCTATCGCTACATTGAAGACCTGTTGGTGACCTTCTGCTGTTGTGTTTTCTATGGTCGGGTTGTTGTCTCTTTGACGCATTCCCCATTTCCATTCTCAATTTTATTTACATATTGTATGAATAAAAGTAGAAATAGAATTCTCGCCAATGAGACATAAACCCAACGACACAATAGTTAACGATACACCATTAGGTTGTTATACAGTCCTGGTGTCTGACTACATCGTATATATGTTGTGTATAAGATATAAGTTTGTACAAAATATAATTTGTATTGGTTGTTTGTACAAGTTTTAAAAGTTGATCTTCTTAAACGTATCAATTGAATGATTTAAATTAAAATTTCTATACTTAAACCTAACATTTAGTGATATTTTCCTTGTCCTCAAACTGGAAAAAGGGCACCATTCAATCTGATAACCCTTCAAGTCAAGAAAACTATACGCATGCGCATAGATTTGTAGCAAGGGTGTATATTAAATGTTAATTAAACGACCTCCATTTCTTTATGGAAGTACCACATCAAATATCAGTTTAATAACGGTGACAAATATGAAAACTCCACCTCAGTTCTTATTTGACAGAAATAGATTTATTGAGAGAACTGTCGTATGTTATCAAAACTGGGGAATTCCCTCTGACGTATTTCTAAATTTATAAAAACACTAAATATAAATACTGCTTAATTCTGATTTTCCGTGTTGTCAAAAACACGCATACAAGTCCAGGGAAATATCGACAGATGAAGATTATGAGAAGAACATTATAGGACAGTTGTTTAAATTCAATCTTATTGTTTTTCATACCATTAAATGCAAGCCAATCTCAAAACTCTGAGATGTTCCTTGATGTTTAGAATAAAACGGTTGACGTGAGGGCATGGCCCTGAGGCAATGGTATAAGTCTACAGATTGCTTAAAAGCAATCGTATCCCAAAAACTGTTATAATTACGAAATATCCGAACTTCACTAAAAAAATGGACCACGATCCTAGCCGGACACTATACCTACTGTGGTTATTTTTATTGATTTATACATTTGCTATTGCCGAATTCAGTTAACAAGAAGGCGCGCGTTGTCTTGTATGGCATACCATATACCCCACTCGTTATTCATAGTATCCAAAAACATGCGGTATCTACTCTACAGATGCAAAAGGGGCACATATGTAACAACCTTAGTCAAAAGTTTCACTCTAAATATGATGTCTTATTGTTCAGTTGTTTTTGATGGGGAAAAACAAAAAATATGCGTCGTCGTGTATTTGGTTAAAATATTTAAAGTATCAACAATGAGGAAGTGTAACAGTAAATTTAGTCTCACAGTAGTAAAATTTGTCCGCCAGACTTCTTTTCCTAGTTAATCCATGTCCATGATTTCACTAGGAATATAAGTCCTAGGACAAATTTTCCTAGTGAAATAAGTCCATAGCTAGTAAAATATGTCTGGCACTTATTTTCCTATGGAAAATTGTCCCAAAACTTGTTTAAATATTAGTTTTCATTATATTATCAAATTTATTCAAAATGAAAAAAATATTTTCTTAGTTAAAGTTGAAAAGTTTCATTATTGTTTTCCTATTAAAAATCAAGGACATGTACGTTACAACCTAAAAATATTAATGACATGGACATGATTTCCTATAAACAAAATATGAATTTTATTAAATGCACAACTCTTTAACAATATTAAAACATAAACATGATAAATATTGAGTTTCCTTTGTTTATAAAATTTTCCTTTTAAAATAAGGGACATGGACATTTTTACCTAGGAATGTTAATGGACAGAATTTCCTAGGAAAATTAGTCTGGAGACCTAGATATTATTAAAAAAAAAAATACACAACTCTTCAACAATATTAAAACATAACATTTACATATTCACCTTTTAAAAACAAGGACATGGAAGTGTCAACCCAGGAACATGGACATGATTTCCTAGGAAAGCTAGTCTGGGGACATTCATTTTATCCAAAATATAGTTACGCAACTCTGAAACCATATTGAAGACATTTAAATTTACATGTACATTAGTGTATATGTACTAACCGAATTTAATATATATATAGATTATAACATGCCTTTTTCCATATTGGCCCTGGTATCATCCCAAGACTCCCATATCGGCATCGAGGCTTTAGCCGAGGGCCGATATGGGTCGAGGGATGATACCCGGGCCAATATGGAAAAGACATGTTATAATCTTTTTATCACATATTTAGGTTCTGCAGAAAAGAGAAAAAAAGTCAATTATAACAATTTAATGATACATAAAAGGTAAAATCTTAAATAATTTATTACAAACGTGTCGTTCAGGATGCAATGACGTCACGTCATTAGGTACAGGGCACAATATGGATATCTCTTTTTTGCCCCGGGCAATTTTGAGGTTATTGCATATGCAAAACCTAAGGTATTCATAACAAATATGTGATAAATATAGATTATAACATGCCTTTTTCCATATTGGCCCTGGTATCATCCCAAGACTCCCATATCGGCATCGAGGCTTTAGCCGAGGGCCGATATGGGTCGAGGGATGATACCCGGGCCAATATGGAAAAGACATGTTATAATCTTTTTATCACATATTTAGGTTCTGCAGAAAAGAGAAAAAAAGTCAATTATAACAATTTAATGATACATAAAAGGTAAAATCTTAAATAATTTATTACAAACGTGTCGTTCAGGATGCAATGACGTCACGTCATTAGGTACAGGGCACAATATGGATATCTCTTTTTTGCCCCGGGCAATTTTGAGGTTATTGCATATGCAAAACCTAAGGTATTCATAACAAATATGTGATAAAGTATTTTATAGAACATGATTTCCTAGGAAAATTAGTCTGGGGACATAGATTACTAACATCGGACTTAATATACTAGTAAATTTTGTAACCCTGGACTATTTATACTAGTAATATTTGTCTTCTGGTTAAAATAGTCTTTCTGTTCAGTGAGACATGATGCGAAAAAGGTGGACGAAAATATTTGTTACACAAATTGATAGACGGTCAAAGTCATTGTAATATAGCCCTCACGTTTAGGGTCATTATATATTTACATAGTATCAGTTTCCCTAGGAACAATGGAAGATTGTCTGCATTACCTTTTATCTTCTAAGTGTTAATTTAACGCTGAGCTTGATTAAACATCTATTAACTAGCCAGAGACAATCATTCGATCCAACCGCGAGGACGAATTAACAAGAATGGGAGACGAACCAACAATGGTATTTTCAAACTTAGAATAGTGTTAATAGTTTCGCTTGTGAGCCTCCAAGTCATAATTCCAATTAGTCTAAAATACTTAGTAAATTGGTCGTACACATTGGAAGAGATCAGGAATGGGACAATCTGATGTTGGTTGTTTTGTGACGATCATGTGCATATTTTATAAGACAATGGCTCTACATTTATCAAATAGATACAAGAAGATGTGATATATGAGTGCCAATGAGACAACTCTCCATCCAAGTCACAATTTATAAAAGTAAACCATTATAGGTCAATGTACAGTCTTCAACACGGACCCTCGACTAACACCGCACAGCAAGCTATACAGGGTCCCCAAAATTACTAGTGAAAAAACAGTATTAATCTTTATAAAAAACGAGAAACGCTTATGAACCACATCATCAAACGGCAACTACTGAACATATGTGCAAACAATAGCAGCGGATTTTAACGTTTTTATGGTTCCTAACCTTCACCCCTATCTGAAACAATATTGTAACATCACAACATAGAGAGACATACTATACAATATCTGTGTCATAGACAACGACGGATATGTCCCAATCGTCATAATCACAATCCCGCCCTCCACCGAATGAGGTCCATCAAATTAACACCAGTTTGTACTTGCTTGTGCAACACGACGGCTGTCACATGTGGAGCAATATATACCTGCTTACCCTTCCGAAGGACCCGAGGTAACCCTAAGTTTTTGGTGGTTTCTTGCTCAGTATTTAGTTTTGTATACTGTTGTGTATAACTCCGTTCTGTGATCGTTTCCGTTCCGAAACCATTCTCCTTTACTCCATTTGTGTAGAGTAGTATGCAGAACGGAGCGAAAACTGCCGGGGACTTTGCTGGGGTGTGTCTTTTGACCTTTTTTAGTCATGCCGTTGTAAGTCTATTTTCGTCTTTTTTTTAATATAAAATGCTGTTAGTGGCACTGAAATCTGCATCTCACACTTATTAATCAAAACAAAGAGCTGTGTTATATTTGCTATAATGAGACAATTTTCCACAGAAACCAACGGACACGGATGGTAACAACTATAGGTTATTCTGTGGTTGCCAACCATGAGCAAAACCCATGCATACCACAACTCTTCGTAGACAACCAAACACTCCGCGCAGGTTTAAAATGTAAAGAAAATATTCATTTCCATGTTTCTTAAATCTTAATTGTCTACGGACATGTAATATTTTGGATTCGTTTGTCGCTGGGTTGATTAATTATTGACTTACACGTGTATACCTTACATCTTATATACTTGTGAAAACGAAGCATGTAAAGATAGAAGCGACATGTGAGCCGTGAAGGGAAAGCTATAACATAAAAAAGAAGATGTGGTATGATTGCCAATAAGACAAACTGTCCACAAGAGACAAAAATGACACAGACATTAACAACTATATGTCACCGTACGGCCTTCAACAAAGAGCAAAGCCCATACCGCATAGTCAGCTATAAAAGGCTCCAATAAGACAATGTAAAACAATTCAAACGAGAAAACTAACGGCTTTATTTATATATAAAAAAAAAATAACGAAAAACATATAAGTCTGGTATATTAGAAAATGTTTTATTGTCAATGAATAATATGCATATCAAACAAACAAATGAGATATCAAGTGAACAGATGACCCACTTAAAAGAAATGAAAATTCTGCAATGTATCGTCTTTCGAATATGAAAAAAAAATAAAAAGCTTTTTTTAAAATTCTGACCAAAGCTTTTTATATATAAGTTTTTAAACATATAAGCTAAGTTTATTACAATCATTTGAATCAGTAAAACACCAAACAAATATTCAGAAGAAAATGCTACATCATTTTAAACAATCTTCGACTATTAATTGTAGTGTACACATCGCTTAAAAATGTCATTTATATCTTCTTATCCAAATACACTATGTACTGGCTAAAAATAAATAGATAATCAAATTCACCAATTTATCATCATTCAGTTAAAAATAATAGAAATAAGCAGAAAAGAGTCTGGATGGGTTTGCTTTGAGGCGGGGGCATTTTGGTTTTTTTAATTTTCTAGGACATTTCTTTTTTTTTGTAATTTTCTAAGGCGTCTGTATCTTTTTTTTTTAATAACACTTTTACTTTAGAAATAAATCTCATTGAAATGATTTAAGTTTTTTTTTTCGTCTTTTGAGTGACTTTTTTTTTCTATGTGCATCTGTAGCTTTTATAAGCAGTATTGTATTATCTTAATCTGTTATTTAATTCGTGGTTATTCTTTAAATCCCATTATTCTCTTTTATGTCATCGTTTTTAAAAGCCCATTCAGATCCTCATCAAAACGTTTTCAAAACATTTTAACTTCTGATCAAAGTATCATAATAACGTACAAAAGATTACAAACACTAAATTAGTTTTTACCAGAAAAAATGCTATATCAATTAAAGCAGTCTCTTAACCTTTGATTGTAATGTACACCATGTTTAATAATAGCATTGAAATCTTATTATCCATTTACACTGTATAGCCTATTGAATCAGATTGTGTAGTCTGTAAATTGATAGGCGGCTTTTCTACCCAGCCAAATGAAGTCGTATCTAACAAAAACAATAATTTTGAGTAAAGGATTTCCATCTTTATCATAAGAAGTAATGCCATTTTCAAACACAGTGTATATCAAAAGATGCCCATTAAATTGGTGTTTAATAATTTCAAAAATGGTATATACAATGACCATTTAGATAACGAAAATGACTAAATATTCTCAAAAATTCACACCCACACACTCACATCACTATTATGCTGAAACTACAAGTATAAAAAGAAAACATAAAACAAACTTCAAGGGGCTAGGCAAATGTGTCCCATGTCATAATTACAGAATGTATTTAGTACAAACTCCTCTAAGATGTTATAGTCAAGAGACAAACCATCACATAACTAATTGATGTCTTTGTCACATACTTTATGCAGCAAGGGGGAGCAAACATGTTTGTCAAACACATTAGAATGGTCAAGACTTTTTGAGTTTTAGAGGTATTGCTAGTATATATTAGCATATTTGGGCAAGGAAAGGTCTGAATGGATATGTTTCTTCAACATTCACGTATAGACTATAGAACGATAGGTATGGCCATTTTCGTCAAACACCGCTTTTCTTTTCAGTTTGGTGAAAAGAAATGTTTTTTGCAGTTTTTATCACCGAACCGAAAATTTAATATATTGATAAAGTTATCTTGAACAACAAAATTAACCTAATCTTTGGGGATGGGTGCAGGATAATTTTACATATTGATATATTTTTTATTTTTGTGAATGAGAATACACGAAACTTACTGTCCCTAAGCAAGATTAATAAGTCGCATTCATAGACATTTATAGAAGTTTTCACTAATTTCATTCTAAAGTATGATGAAAATGTAACTAAATAGTCTTTCGTATTCTTAAAAGTACAACTGCGTTGCTATGCGTTATAAAAATCCTTTTTTGAAACCAGCTGTTTTCATTGGTCATTTGTAGCACAGAAAGGAAGGTTTTCATTGGTTATATCCTGCGCGGTAGGGATCACCATGTGACATCTGCTGCTGTTGTTGTTGTACCATTATAGTTGGCCCTGGAAAAAAGAGAAATAAACACGTCAAGTTTCCTACATGTATCACTGTATTAACTTTGCTTCATTTAAAGGGTTGAATAAATTTCCTTTAAAAGAATATCATGTTATTCTCATTAATATTTAATGTCGAAAACTTTCAAAAAAAGAAACCAAAACCAGCCAATATGCTTACAAATCAAAAAACAAATATAAAACATGTTATTGGGAACATCGGGTAATGTTCATTTAGATGAAAAAAATCGATTAACGACCACAGATGACCCACCGCCTAAATTCAGCTGTTTACTCGTTTTATTCAAAAGTAAGCAAAAGTGTCTATCTTTAAATATAATCATGATAATTGTTCAAACTTATTTTACCGCGATAAACCTATTCTATATTGAAATGAAATTACTTCTTGATTAAAAGATCCCTTAATTCGTGATTTCATTTTGAAAATAAACGTTTCCCTGCGAATATTACTTAACATTGCATTCCTTTAGTTTACAATATTACCAGTACCTGATGCTCCTTGATGCTGCACGATCACGCCAGAACTTCGTCGTCTGCAACATCCGCAGCAGCAGCAACAACAACAACCCGTGATCAAAACCAGGAACGCTACTCCAATCAGGATAGGAACATATCTAAAAATAGTCTGAAAATTAATCACTACAAAAATAACAACAAAACGTACAACAATCAGGATAGAAACAAATCTAACAAGAATGTGTCTGTTCCGGACCATATGAGTATTTGGACCATACGCGTATGGTCGGACCGTACGCGTATGGTCGGGGTAATTAACAGGTACATTTAAATGATTAACTCTTCATGTAACCTTTCTAAATGTCACGTCATTAAAAAGACACTACCAAAAGTCATTTTATCATAGATCTATTAAAAATTAATAATAACAAGATTAACAAAATAAAATAAGCAGTTTCACACAGTAAATTTCATCACTAGTCAAAACTATAGTAAACACATTTTTTTTTTCATTACCGATAATAAATTATGTTTAATATTACGAGTGAATGGCAAAATGTCGACCTCGGAAGATAACTTTCAAAAATATTTTAATTAACTGTTACACACGAAGTCAACTGTTTCACTATAACCTGACGTAAAAGTCGACAGGATAAAGAGTCTAATAATTTGCTCACTTTTGAAACTTAAGATAATAAGCATTAGAAGTGCAAAATTCAGAATTTTTATACTTATACGTGTTTTGTTTTAAAAAAAAATGAATGACGTCAACGGCAAGGACACTAGTTCATTTGTTTAAGTTGTCTGGTGATATGATGTACTTCAGTCATATTACGATATTGGAGATCTAGAGGTTTCTAAAATCACCGTAGACACATCGGAATGACCCCAAAAGCTATGGAACATGTACCGTGTGGAAGTAAATGTCACCCTACGCATACATGCAAGAATGCAACTTAGCCATGAAAACTAACTTTAGCATCGATATTTAATGTTATCTGAATTGTAAATAATACAATTGCATGTAGTAATCATTGGTTTTTTTTTTATAAAGTTTTCTAATGCATATTATTGAAAAAAATACCTGTATGGTCTAAATACTCATATGGTCCGGCCCGTTTATAACCAAACGAGTATATACTCATATGGTCCGACCATACGCGTATGGTCCAGATACTCATATGGTCCGGAACATGTCCATAGTACACGGATGGCCCACTCGCACTATCATTTTCTGCGTTCAGTGGACCGTGAAATTGGGACCAGAACTCAAATTTGACATTAAAATTAGAAAGATAATATCACTTGGAACATGTGTACTAAGTTTCAAGTTGATTAGACTTCAACTTTATAAACAAGAGGCTCTCAAGAGCCTGAATCGCTCACCTTAATTTTTTTGGTTAAATCTCTCACCAATGATTATTTTGGTTTTTCAATTTATTTAAATGTTCTTGAATCGTCCTATTTCCTTCAAAAGCAAAACAAAAATCATTGTCTCCTATGTTCTATTTTAGCAATAGGAGCTATGTTTCTTGACATACAAGGAAATAAAATATAAAATTTATACTAGATACTCTGAAACTCATTTAACCTAAGTTTGGCTGAAATTGATACAGCAGTTTCAAAGGAGAAGATTTTTTAAAGTAAGTCAACATGAACAAATTGTTGAAAAAAGTGTTTAAAGGGCAATAACTCCTTAAGGGGTCAATTGACAATTTTGGTCAAATTGACTTATTTGTAGATCTTACTTTGCTAAACATTTTTGCTATCAACAGTTTATCTGTATCTATAATAATATTCAAGATAATAACCAAAAACTGCAAAATTTCTTTAAAATCATCAATTCAGGGGCATTATACCTGAAAAAGCAGTTACCCAATTTGGCTGAAAATTTCAGGACAGGTAGATCTTGACCTAATAAATACTTTAACTTCTTGTCTTATTTGCTCTAAATGCTGGAGTTAGTGAGATATAAGCCAAAAACTGCATTTTACCCTGTGTTCTATTTCTAGCCATGACGGCCATGTTTTTTGACGAAATAAAAAATAAAACACAAACTTTATTTTTATACACCCTACTGATCATTCAGTTGAAGTTTGGTTGAATTTGGTTGAGTATTTTTAGAGGAGAAGATTTTTTAAAGTTAGAAAATATGATGAACAAATTGTGAAAAATTGTCATTAAAGGACAATTACCCCTTAAGGGGTCAATTGACAATTTTGGTCGTATTAAAGTCATAAGAAACGAGTGACCGGTGAAAAATAATGTTCTTCCAATTCTTGAACCAATGCATGCAAACATCATAAACTTAGTCTTCTGTGCTCGAATTTATCATTTTTTTCGTGTAAATTTCGTATAATTGTCAATTTTTTTTTCAATCGGTCAGTGTTGTTGTGAAAATATGGCAGGTAATTAAAGTTCGTGTTTTGATGCCGAAGTTTAACGATTGTCACCTGTTTGTCAACATTTGACGAAAGGTAAACAAAAAAACATGGAAATTAAGCACGTGTTTAGCATGTAAATTCAGATAATAGTTTATTTTAAGGACATTCATGCGTATTGTGGTCATCGGATTTTTACGAGATGGGTCACACTGAGGTCACCTTGCATACGGAAAATATGTCGGGGGAATTGCTTGCTGGAAGGAAGCTATTTAAATAAAGTAAACTTCTTCTAAATATGAATAAATTAAATAATTTTCTTCAGAAAAAAAGTATATGTACATAAGTTTTATAATGAAAACTATCCATCGAGTTATAAAAATCATATGCATTATTTTTTTTTGATTTGAGGTTTCTTATGACTTTAACTTATTTGTAGATCTCACTTTGCTGATCATTTTTGCTGTTAACAGTTTATCTTTATCTATAACAATATTCAAGATAATGACCAAAAACTGCAAAGTTTCCTTAAAATTACCAATTAAGTGGCAGCAACCCAACAATGGGTTGTTTGATTCATCTGAAAATTTCAGGGCTGATAAATTTTGACCTATATACCCCATGTCAGATTTGCTCTAAATGCTTTCGTTTTTGAGATATAAGCCAAAAACTGCATTTGACCCCTATGTTCTATTTTTGGCAATGGCAACCATGTTTGTTGATAGATCAAAACTTCGGATACAATTTATAAACTAGATACCCAACATTCAGTTAAATTTTGGAAGTATTTGGCCTTGTAGTTTTAGAGGAGAAGATTCTTGAAATAGTTTACGACGACAGACGACGGACGACGACGGACGCAAGTGATGGCATAAGCTCATTTGGCCCTTCGGGCCAGGTGAGCTAAAAACTACCTCGACAAATAACTGTCTTAAACCAAAATATAACCTGAAGCCGGACGAACGGACGTACAGACCAAAAACCCATAAATTTGACATAAATTAATAATCACTTCAGAAAAACCAACATAAATGACACGGGTATATAATGGTAACCCGAATAATCCAGTCGTTATATTCCGACTCACTATCGATCACTACATTACTCGAGAGGACACTGACCAATAGAGGGCGCTGACTTATGCAACTATTACAGTCATAATAACGTTCGATAACTCTGCACTGGTTCAATTAGGATTATGTAAAATTTACTGGTTACCTGATGACTGATTACAGAAAATTGAAAAAATATATTTATTTCACCTTGTTTTATATCCATTCGAGGTCTTCTTTTATAAATTAATATCGCCTTGATAATCGGACAACACTAACCTTCATAGGTATTGTCAAAACTTACATCTACATAGGTATTGTCAAAAATTACATCGTGATTAGGTGCCATGTTTGTTTTCTTTGATCACGTTGATGTTACGACTTAATCTAGTATCTTCTTAATCTAGATATGACCAAGGCTATTCTTATATTGGCAATAACGTGTCATATGTAATTGCAATATAAACAGTGAAATTAAATTGAATTATGTGCATGGACAAAATAAGTGTCGAACATCCTCTACGTTTGAAAATTCTTTGGTCGCCATTTTTTTAAATTTTCTAAAAATAACAACAGTATGTTTAAGCTTTATCAAAAGGAACCAATGTTCGATTATATGCTGCTTTAAGGTAATACAATGACTAAAAACGCGAGCATTCAACAGCTATTTGATTTTCATTGTAAAAATCTTACAAATTATATTTTTACCATGTGGCCCCACGCTGTCAATGTGGTCGCCATCTTGAAAAATAATACCAGATTTTCTGAAAATAGCTTATTTTCAAATCAATTTGGAAGGGACATTATAGACAATTTAACTATTCCATATACGATATTTCAAATATTATGAATATTATAATAAGTACATATTCCCACAATTGTTCCATCTGTTTTGTTTAAATCGCAATTTAAGGTTAAACACGACAGAAAATACAAGTCAAAATGGAGAAACCAATGGGTCTCTGTGAAAACTGTTAAAATATAGAAAAATAAAGGTTGGCAGGTAGGTGAAACTTATATACATGAAGAGATAAATGAAAAAATGAAGAGATTGATGCCCGATTTATATAATCCCAAGGCCCTCAGTCGGTTCCAGAAGCGACGAAGCAGCGCATCTATTTTGGGTGGGCAAATATCCATATTTTTTTTATATGAGACGAGCTCTAACGTCCCACGGCCCCAGCTTGTCTGGCAAAACAGCTGTCGGACGTCTGAGTAATCTCGGACTACAATATATATAGCACGCCTGTTACGAATCAACAGTATAAAATGCACGAAAATGCTGATCAATATTTTTTTTTAATGTGCTGTTCGTGAATTAAATATGTCATATAGTAATTATTTCCTCTAAATTTCAGGAAACTAACACGTAAAGCAGATGTCAATAGTATTGTATTTCAGGTAAATCAATTGGTGTTGTATGATATACTAGTTTACAAACCCGCGAGACGAACGGCAACGATAAATCATAATATTTCCCATAAACTGGTGTTTAAAAAATACAATTCATGTTGCAATTCTAGTTAACATTGCCATGGCAACAAAGGGAGTTGTATACACCTTTAAAAATTAAGTTAAAATAAGTAGAGAATGAGTTCATAGAAGCAGATAATACCCCCGCTTGTATATAATCTTAAATAGGGATATAGCTTCCCCCGCTTGTATATAATCTTAAATAGGGCTGTAACTTCAGAAAGATAAAATTGACGGTAGTCTACCCTTTGTACTTGATCCGAGTTAGACGGTAATAAGCATGTGTAAAAACATAAGTTTTATAATATTTAGTTATGGCAAACTAAGTAAAAAGTAAAATCACAAAAATACTGAACTCAGAGGAAAATCAATTAGGAAAGTCCATAATACATGGCAAAATCAAATAACAAAACGCATCAAAAACGAATGGACAAGAACTGTCATATTCCTGACTTGGTACAGGCATTTTCAAATGTAGAAAATGGTGGATTAAACCTGGTTCTAAAGCGCTAACCCTCTCACTTTAATAGTCTCATCAAATTCCGTTATATTCACATGATGCGTTAAATAAACAGTCACAATTAATAAAATAGTCAAAATATGGGTACATCAGTCATCATCGTATAACAATTTTAAAAGGGGACAATTTAACCGAACACAAAAACATCTTCTACATGTATCTACGAACACATTAATTGATTTGAGTGTCTGACGTCAGAAAATTTTATAAGTCACATAAATTTGTCGTTCAATGTGCATACAAACAGTTTTAAAATTTACATAGGCAATGTAAGCATAAGGGTTAAAAAGTCAAAAGTATGTAAGAATAAATTACAGAAATAGACCGATATTCAAACTAGCCCAAAAGTTATAGTTAGAATTTATGAGAATCTAAAAATAGTTAATACCACTACGCGATTGAATGATTTTCACGTTTGTGGTTCAACGTATATATAGTAATTCATAATAGAAATATATCATAATGACATATAATAGACCAATATTATACTGACGGGATCTTTTAAATTACAGAGTCACGTAATAAGAACAAAAGAAATACAAAAAGTCGCATATACAAAACAAACCACAAAAAAATGAAAGCCAATGCAAACACATTGACGAGATGTATAAGTACCGAGCCACGTCAAACTGATATCATATAAAACCATTCAACAGTAAAAGTAATATTAATAATAGAACAAAGACAAATGAAAGAACAATAAAACATGTTGTTAAGATGATAAACAACATCAGTACGCAGAATCTATACATCAAGACCATCGTCTATTATTTGAGAAGCTGATACGGAATATTTATCAACAAGGTCTTGATACCTTGAGCTTCCGATAAACTTTTTTAGAAAAAGGACGAGACGTTCTTTGACAGATCCCTGGTTCATCAACTTTCTACTCAGACACTGATGACGTTTTACAAAATCTGAGTAGGAGCTGCAAGCTCTTGAATATCGAATAAGTTGGGAAATATATATCCCATATGCAGGTGAAGTTGGTATATAATTGCTACTCAGGTGGGGGAAATTTATAATTTCAAAATTAAAATCGTCTCGTTTGTCATAGATTCTGGTACTGAGATGACTGTGTAAGTCAAATTCGAGATATAAGTCTAAAAATGAGGCGGAGGAAGCTGTGTCTGTTGTTTCTTTAATCTCTAGTTCTGGGGGATATATCAATGGAACCCAATCAGAAAAGTTCGGATTGTTTATGGAAAGAACATCATCAATATATCTGAAAGTGAAATTAAATAATCTGGCTTCTTTGATCCTCTTGTTTTTGACAAGTGTCTGGAGGAACTCCGATTCATATGAAAATAAGAAGAGGTCGGCAAGAAGAGGCGCACAGTTTGTTCCCATAGGAATGCCGACAATTTGTTGGAAAAGTCTACCTCCAAACTCAACAAATATGTTGTCGATAAGAAACTCCAGCATACTGACCACTTGTTCTTCTGTGTAGCATGTTTTACCTTTTTGTATGTCACTATTAACGAAATATGCCTTAGGAAATCCCAAAGTAATAAATTTATAGCGTATGCTACCATTTTTATGTTGAAAGGCATTTGTGGATAATTTCTTTTAAGCGATTTTTCAAAATTTTACATGGGGAATGGTGGTATACAGGGTTGAAAAATCAAAAGTTTTAATGGAACTAATTTCAGAAAAAGACCGAGATTTAAAATTGTCTAGAAGTTCTTTAGAATTTTTAAGAATCCACATATGGTTAATACCACTACGCGAGTAAACAGTTTCACAGTATTTCTGAAGACCCTCTTTCACTGCGGACAGAATTTTAGTCAATCTAATGGACAATTCTTTAGTTAAACATAAAGATGAGCCAGCATTATACCATTGCTTGTACGGAATTTTATGAAGCTTTGGTATCCAATACAAACAAGGTAAGTCCTCCGATTTGGTGTTCAATGTAATGTTTATTGAAGGACTTAAGATTTGCTAAAATCTCATCCTTGTCAAACGATATGTCTTTGTATGTGGGATTACCTGAGTGCTCCGTTATACCCAATTCTTTTACAAGACATTCGTAGTAATACGATTTACATAAAAAGACAATATTATTTGAAGCTTTGTCCGCAGGAACAACAACATACTTATCATGAAGAGTTGATAGACATTTCATGGCCTCTTTGTCTCCGAAAACGGACTTTGGTCGATCGTTCACACAGTTTTTCAACTTGTGAATGCGACGTTTTATCAGAGACCTGATAGTTTTAACCCATTCTGATAAAGTGTACAGTTCAACTTCTTCTCGCTTAGCCCATGCCCTGGCGTAGTCCTCAATAGAATCCATAATTATTTTGAAGTTATGGTTCCAATTGATGTGTTTGCCGGGTTCTCTAAACTTAGGACCATGAGAAATCACCTTTCGGAGATTTTCATGTTGAATTATGTTCAGATCCCCAGTTATAACATGACCAGAGGGGCTGTAATTATAAGGCGAGTGGGAACAGTCACATGTCGGAGGGTTTTTAAGATATTGTTCTAAGTCAAGGTCCTGTAATGCCTGTTTATAGTTGAATATTTTAGGTGCAATGGTTTTGGTGTAACTGTAGGATACCATTTTGAAAATAAATAGGAATTTTAGATGTTACCTCTTTGTGATAAAAGAACCGAAAAGAGCCGCCACCAAAATTCAAACTCGATCTGTGTTTTTATGTAAAAAGCATTGCGTGTAAGTTTCAAACCATTTGGTTGAGGCAAACTAAAGGGTGAGAACGGACACACAACGTTCAGCATTTTCTAATTCGTAAAGGAGCATAACTCTAGAAGGGTTAAAGTGACGCCCCCAAAATTCAATCTTGGTCTGTGTTTAATGGTAATAAGCATGTGTATAATTTTCATAACAATTGGATGTTGCAAACTAAAAAAAAAGAACGGGAAAGATAAAGTTTGCAATGTTTCCATTTGTAAACATGGTAAAGGGCAGAACTCTAGAACAGTAAAAGGAACACCACCAAAAACCAAACATCATTCAACTTGTTTTCAATTTGTTAAAGGGCATAACTATAGAGCTGTAAAAGTGACACCACCAAAATTCAAACTTTGTCTGTGTTTTGTGGTAATAAGCACTGTGTTTATGAGAAATTACATTTGTTCGAGGCAATTAAAGTTATAGAGAATGAGGAAAAAACCTAATGGGCGTACGTTGGACGGACAAGGGCAAAACTTCATGCCCCCTCCTTTGAACTAAGACTGATGGTTTTTTTCTGACTAAAACCAGTAGTTAATATCCTAAGAAGTAAATGATAAAACTTGTGACCAGTATAAACCATAAAAAAACACAAATCGTATATGAACATGTAAGAGTATTTATCAAAAGCTATTAAAACCTCGTGTCTTCTATCATACTTACACGTGAGCAGCCCACCACTGGATACAGAAACTGTCTCTCATATCGTCTGCTGCCTGCATCACCGAGTTGTCACAACATGTCAAGGTAAGTCCCAGAGTACTGAGATCATGGCAGCAAAAATCTGAGCACCATTGTGGATGGTGAACTTCACCAACAACGTCCGTGTAAGATCTACAGCATTCACCGGCAAATACACCACACACTGTCATGAAAAATAAGGATAAATTAAAATCTTACGTGTTTTTTATTGGATGGAGGGGGCAACTCATGGTTGCCGAACAGCGCGAATGGAGACGATTTTTTTTGTATGATTTGTTGGACAGTGGCATTTCAAATTTTTCAATGTATATAAAAAAAATTACTAAAAAAAATGTATTTTCATTTTTGACTTGTGAATATTTGGTATATATTTTACTATATCGGCGGGAAATTGTTGCATGGTGTCGCCCTTTTTTGGCGGATCAAACAAAAATCGATAAAAAAAAAAAGACAATGAACTTATCTTAAAAAATTGCTCAAGTACTAAGTTTTAAAGACTGTCAACATGATACAAGAAAAATGTGTCTAAAAATGCCAATGCACCCATTTAAGCTTTGCAACGTTTCAACTCTACACTGTTAAAATTTATTATTACTTGAACTGTCCAAATTCGAACACTGTCTTTGTGTTGTGATTCTCGGCAGTGTGTATGACATGTATGAGTTTCATAAAAATAAGATGTGACAAACCCAAGTAAGAGCGTGGAAACAAAAATGGGATGGAAAGAATGACTAACGGACGGAAGGACGGACGGACGGATGGACACTCAAGCACACCCCGTTACCTATTGTGATACATAACAAAATACATCTTGATTCACTGTTGTTAATACTTTTCTAATGACTTACGTTACGTAACCTTGTATGCTTCTCCTCGGTTGACATGACAATCTAGTCTAACCCTCTCAGCTATGTGTTAATGATGATGTTTAAAAAATTTAAAACTTAACTAAACGTGTGCATCAATAAATTGACAATAAATAGATGGCGTTATACATAAGTTTATAAAAAAACATTTAATGTAAAGAATTTGAAATATTTAACACGTTTCGGATGCAAGGATTACAACATGTATAGTTTGTACTTTAAAATTGATTCTCGCTCTCTCAGCTATGTGTTACAAAAAATATATCAAAATGCATGATGTTTTACTGTTTTTGCACTTTAACTAAAAGTGTTTATTGATCTTTATCATATATTTAGTACAAAATACAGCTATTTTGTATATCTAATAAAGGTTCTTTTTTCCAGTCTGTATCACCTACCCTGTATCGCATACCCCGTATCGCATGGCTAAACCCGTATCGCATACCCCGTATCGCATGGTAAAACCCGTATCGCATACCTTTTTTTTTTTTTTTTTTTTTTTAAACTTAAGTCAGTTTTTTTTGGGTTTTTTTTGCTGAAGAATTTTTTTTCTATTTAAAAATTTTTTTTTTTTAAAATATTAAAAAAAAAAAAAAAAAAATATTAAAAAAAATTTAAAAAATAAAAATAGGTCAATTTTTTAATGACGTCATTGTTTGGTATGTAACGTCACGAACATCAAGTTTTTACAACATTTTTTTTGGCACACTAAATGCAACTATAAAAAATACAAAACACTCAATAATACAATAATAAACAAAATATTTTCAAAACAACAGATTGTAAGGTAACCTAGGTGCTTCGTATAAATAATTGAGCAGTTATTTTAAAGCTTTGAAACAAGACAAAAGCAGAACTGAAGGTAACCCAGTGCTATGGATCAGAAAACAGTTCATATAATATAAAACTCTTCTGTTGAAATATATGATAAAGCGTATAATACATGGCAAAATCCGTATCACATGCCGTATCACCCTCGACCAATATCATCCCTCGGGCCTAAGGGCCCTCGGGCTGATATTGATGTCTCGGGATGATACGACATATGATACGGATTTTGCCATGTATTATTCTCTATTTATTAATAGATATAGCAGATGTCGTGATACATAGGTATATAGATAACATATAATGTGAAGAATTTGAAACATATTTAGAAAGATTATTAATTAAAACCCACATGTATAATTTGTACTATAAATTTGATGATTAAAATTGAGAAAGGAAATGAGGTTAAGGTCAAAACGACAACAATGTTGAATGTATCATCGCTTGTTGATATGTGGTTCAAAATGTAAAGTAGGCTAGCCTCTCCTGTTATAAATCAGTTTCTTATCTAACATATATATATATATATATATTATCAGACACAGTAAACATTCCGTAGATTTTATAGGTAAATTGTCATAGTGATCAGACATGCACTTCAGACGACAAAACATGCACCATATATATAGTCTATAATATATAATTAAAACAATGATAAACATGTTTAAATACTTACCATATAAACTTATCACAACACAAACGAAGACAATATTAAAATGCATCCTTAACGCTATCAATTTCTTGTTTAAACTAACACTGACGAACACATGGAACAGTTGTGCGGTATATCTCTTTGTGTTAAATGAGAGAAAGGGGCGTGTCTTATATTACGACGCATTTTCAGAAAATCAGAAAAAGGATAAAATTTAGAGGATTGAACCTAGTTTTACAAATGGGATAGTCATACATGTACAGTATATGGATTTCCTTTTCTCGATTACGTCCTTTAAGCTGGTCATTTTTATCTCCTAAGTCATCACTTTAATAATGTTGTTGGTAGCAGTTTCACGCAGGGGCTATAATTGAGTACTATAATTTTTGAGAAATATACAGATGTCTACGTCATAGAGCATACCGTGCATTTACATAATAAACGTGTAGTGTAATGACCGATAATAATTGAATTGTTATATTGACATTAAGAAACAATTTATAACTAGTATAACTCTGTATTAAAAATAACCGATGCCTTGTACATAGAAAAAAAACACTCTTCCTCGACTTTATAGCCCGGCAAATGATAGATTGATTGTTGGTTGCTTAACGTCCAAGGACTGAGGTGCATGTATATACGTGGTTTGGTTGCCACTCGGGTGCAACACTTCAAACCTTAATTCACTAGTGTCAAGCTATCCAGCAATTCTCATCCTGCAATTCTCTTTATAAAAATCTATCCTGCAATTCGTCATCCTGCAATTGCGTTTGGTAAACTACTCGAGCGACAATTTTTTTTTCTTTAAAATCATAGTGTTTGACTTTTTTGTTCACTGCAAGATTTATATAGAAAATAAATAAAGTTTTATATCCCATTAACACAATTTTTAAATTAAGTTTGCAAATTTCTAACTCATATTTACGGTTTTGTAATTAGCATTTACAATAATATCATGATGACAATTCAATTATCTGTTAAGTTCAGGATGTGATGAACGCATGTTTAATCCACATTTGTGGTTTTCAAAACTCATATTACCGACCAAGAATAGAATTTTGATGTAAAATAAATTTGTCAAGATATACTAAACTAGTACCAACAACACAACTTCTTTTTAAAAAGGGTCACCTCACTTGTTCAAACCCATTGCCCCGGCAATTCTGTATAGCTAGGGGTTATAGACTCTGCTCTAATCAATAGCTATTTGGGTGTTCTTCAAAGAGGGGGCAAATAATTTCTGGGGTAAGCATTACTAGTGGACGGATATTGCGTCCGAAACGTGGAAATTAGCCTTAATTCGATACAATACGCATTGGGGGCGCCCACTTTGCGACCCACGGTCGCGGTAATTCTTTATGGCTAGGCATTATAACAGCTACTCTAATGGATAGCTATTGGACAGTACTACAACGTGAGGGTAAAGATTTTTTGGGGTAAGTATTCTTAAAGGCCGAAATTTTCGTCCGTAATACGAAAAAAAAAATAAAAAAAAAAATGATCAGATATGCACTGGGGTCACCTCACTTGATCAATGTCCCGGCAATTCTGTATGGCTAGGGGTTATAGACTCTGCTCTAATCAATAGCTATTTGAGGGTACTTCAAAGAGGGGGCAAAGAATTTCTGGGGTAAGCATTACTAGTGGACGGATATTGCGTCCGAAACGTGGAAATTAGCCTTAATTCGATACAATACGCATTGGGGGCGCCCACTTTGCGACCCACTGTCGCGGTAATTCTTTATGGCTAGGCATTATAACAGCTACTCTAATGGATAGCTATTGGACAGTACTACAACGTGAGGGTAAAGATTTTTTGGGGTAAGTATTCTTAAAGGCCGAAATTTTCGTCCGTAATACGAAAAAAAAAATAAAAAAAAAAATGATCAGATATGCACTGGGGTCACCTCACTTGATCAATGTCCCGGCAATTCTGTATGGCTAGGGGTTATAGACTCTGCTCTAATCAATAGCTATTTGGGGGTACTTCAAAGAGGGGGCAAAGAATTTCTGGGGTAAGCATTACTAGTGGACGGATATTGCGTCCGAAACGTGGAAATTAGCCCTAATTCGATACAATACGCATTGGGGGCGCCCACTTTGCGACCCACTGTCGCGGTAATTCTTTATGGCTAGGCATTATAACAGCTACTCTAATGGATAGCTATTGGACAGTACTACAACGTGAGGGTAAAGATTTTTTGGGGTAAGTATTCTTAAAGGCCGAAATTTTCGTCCGTAATACGAAAAAAAAAATAAAAAAAAAAATGATCAGATATGCACTGGGGTCACCTCACTTGATCAATGTCCCGGCAATTCTGTATGGCTAGGGGTTATAGACTCTGCTCTAATCAATAGCTATTTGGGGGTACTTCAAAGAGGGGGCAAAGAATTTCTGGGGTAAGCATTACTAGTGGACGGATATTGCGTCCGAAACGTGGAAATTAGCCCTAATTCGATACAATACGCATTGGGGGCGCCCACTTTGCGACCCACTGTCGCGGTAATTGTTTATGGCTAGGCATTATAACAGCTACTCTAATGGATAGCTATTGGACAGTACTACAACGTGAGGGTAAAGATTTTTTGGGGTAAGTATTCTTAAAGGCCGAAATTTTCGTCCGTAATACGAAAAAAAAAATTAAAAAAAAAATGATCAGATATGCACTGGGGTCACCTCACTTGATCAATGTCCCGGCAATTCTGTATGGCTAGGGGTTATAGACTCTGCTCTAATCAATAGCTATTTGGGGGTACTTCAAAGAGGGGGCAAAGAATTTCTGGGGTAAGCATTACTAGTGGACGGATATTGCGTCCGAAACGCGGAAATTAGCCTTAATTCGATACAATACGCATTGGGGGCGCCCACTTTGCGACCCACTGTCGCGGTAATTCTTTATGGCTAGGCATTATAACAGCTACTCTAATGGATAGCTATTGGACAGTACTACAACGTGAGGGTAAAGATTTTTTGGGGTAAGTATTCTTAAAGGCCGAAATTTTCGTCCGTAACACGAAAAAAAAATAAATAAAAAATGATCAGATATGCACTGGGGTCACCTCACTTGATCAATGTCCCGGCAATTCTGTATGGCTAGGGGTTATAGACTCTGCTCTAATCAATAGCTATTTGAGGGTACTTCAAAGAGGGGGCAAAGAATTTCTGGGGTAAGCATTACTAGTGGACGGATATTGCGTCCGAAACGTGGAAATTAGCCTTAATTCGATACAATACGCATTGGGGGCGCCCACTTTGCGACCCACTGTCGCGGTAATTCTTTATGGCTAGGCATTATAACAGCTACTCTAATGGATAGCTATTGGACAGTACTACAACGTGAGGGTAAAGATTTTTTGGGGTAAGTATTCTTAAAGGCCGAAATTTTCGTCCGTAACACGAAAAAAAAAATAAAAAAAAAATGATCATATATGCACTGGGGTCACCTCACTTGATCAATGTCCCGGCAATTCTGTATGGCTAGGGGTTATAGACTCTGCTCTTATCAATAGCTATTTGAGGGTACTTCAAAGAGGGGGCAAAGAATTTCTGGGGTAAGCATTACTAGTGGACGGATATTGCGTCCGAAACGTGGAAATTAGCCTTAATTCGATACAATACGCATTGGGGGCGCCCACTTTGCGACCCACTGTCGCGGTAATTCTTTATGGCTAGGCATTATAACAGCTACTCTAATGGATAGCTATTGGACAGTACTACAACGTGAGGGTAAAGATTTTTTGGGGTAAGTATTCTTAAAGGCCGAAATTTTCGTCCGTAACACGAAAAAAAAAAAAAAAAAAAATGATCAGATATGCACTGGGGTCACCTCACTTGATCAATGTCCCGGCAATTCTGTATGGCTAGGGGTTATAGACTCTGCTCTAATCAATAGCTATTTGAGGGTACTTCAAAGAGGGGGCAAAGAATTTCTGGGGTAAGCATTACTAGTGGACGGATATTGCGTCCGAAACGTGGAAATTAGCCTTAATTCGATACAATACGCATTGGGGGCGCCCACTTTGCGACCCACTGTCGCGGTAATTCTTTATGGCTAGGCATTATAACAGCTACTCTAATGGATAGCTATTGGACAGTACTACAACGTGAGGGTAAAGATTTTTTGGGGTAAGTATTCTTAAAGGCCGAAATTTTCGTCCGTAACACGAAAAAAAAAATAAAAAAAAAATGATCATATATGCACTGGGGTCACCTCACTTGATCAATGTCCCGGCAATTCTGTATGGCTAGGGGTTATAGACTCTGCTCTTATCAATAGCTATTTGAGGGTACTTCAAAGAGGGGGCAAAGAATTTCTGGGGTAAGCATTACTAGTGGACGGATATTGCGTCCGAAACGTGGAAATTAGCCTTAATTCGATACAATACGCATTGGGGGCGCCCACTTTGCGACCCACTGTCGCGGTAATTCTTTATGGCTAGGCATTATAACAGCTACTCTAATGGATAGCTATTGGACAGTACTACAACGTGAGGGTAAAGATTTTTTGGGGTAAGTATTCTTAAAGGCCGAAATTTTCGTCCGTAACACGAAAAAAAAAATAAAAAAAAAATGATCATATATGCACTGGGGTCACCTCACTTGATCAATGTCCCGGCAATTCTGTATGGCTAGGGGTTATAGACTCTGCTCTTATCAATAGCTATTTGAGGGTACTTCAAAGAGGGGGCAAAGAATTTCTGGGGTAAGCATTACTAGTGGACGGATATTGCGTCCGAAACGTGGAAATTAGCCTTAATTCGATACAATACGCATTGGGGGCGCCCACTTTGCGACCCACTGTCGCGGTAATTCTTTATGGCTAGGCATTATAACAGCTACTCTAATGGATAGCTATTGGACAGTACTACAACGTGAGGGTAAAGATTTTTTGGGGTAAGTATTCTTAAAGGCCGAAATTTTCGTCCGTAACACGAAAAAAAAAAAAAAAAAAAATGATCAGATATGCACTGGGGTCACCTCACTTGATCAATGTCCCGGCAATTCTGTATGGCTAGGGGTTATAGACTCTGCTCTAATCAATAGCTATTTGAGGGTACTTCAAAGAGGGGGCAAAGAATTTCTGGGGTAAGCATTACTAGTGGACGGATATTGCGTCCGAAACGTGGAAATTAGCCTTAATTCGATACAATACGCATTGGGGGCGCCCACTTTGCGACCCACTGTCGCGGTAATTCTTTATGGCTAGGCATTATAACAGCTACTCTAATGGATAGCTATTGGACAGTACTACAACGTGAGGGTAAAGATTTTTTGGGGTAAGTATTCTTAAAGGCCGAAATTTTCGTCCGTAACACGAAAAAAAAAATAAAAAAAAAATGATCATATATGCACTGGGGTCACCTCACTTGATCAATGTCCCGGCAATTCTGTATGGCTAGGGGTTATAGACTCTGCTCTTATCAATAGCTATTTGAGGGTACTTCAAAGAGGGGGCAAAGAATTTCTGGGGTAAGCATTACTAGTGGACGGATATTGCGTCCGAAACGTGGAAATTAGCCTTAATTCGATACAATACGCATTGGGGGCGCCCACTTTGCGACCCACTGTCGCGGTAATTCTTTATGGCTAGGCATTATAACAGCTACTCTAATGGATAGCTATTGGACAGTACTACAACGTGAGGGTAAAGATTTTTTGGGGTAAGTATTCTTAAAGGCCGAAATTTTCGTCCGTAACACGAAAAAAAAAATAAAAAAAAAATGATCATATATGCACTGGGGTCACCTCACTTGATCAATGTCCCGGCAATTCTGTATGGCTAGGGGTTATAGACTCTGCTCTTATCAATAGCTATTTGAGGGTACTTCAAAGAGGGGGCAAAGAATTTCTGGGGTAAGCATTACTAGTGGACGGATATTGCGTCCGAAACGTGGAAATTAGCCTTAATTCGATACAATACGCATTGGGGGCGCCCACTTTGCGACCCACTGTCGCGGTAATTCTTTATGGCTAGGCATTATAACAGCTACTCTAATGGATAGCTATTGGACAGTACTACAACGTGAGGGTAAAGATTTTTTGGGGTAAGTATTCTTAAAGGCCGAAATTTTCGTCCGTAACACGAAAAAAAAAATAAAAAAAAAATGATCATATATGCACTGGGGTCACCTCACTTGATCAATGTCCCGGCAATTCTGTATGGCTAGGGGTTATAGACTCTGCTCTTATCAATAGCTATTTGAGGGTACTTCAAAGAGGGGGCAAAGAATTTCTGGGGTAAGCATTACTAGTGGACGGATATTGCGTCCGAAACGTGGAAATTAGCCTTAATTCGATACAATACGCATTGGGGGCGCCCACTTTGCGACCCACTGTCGCGGTAATTCTTTATGGCTAGGCATTATAACAGCTACTCTAATGGATAGCTATTGGACAGTACTACAACGTGAGGGTAAAGATTTTTTGGGGTAAGTATTCTTAAAGGCCGAAATTTTCGTCCGTAACACGAAAAAAAAAAAAAAAAAAAATGATCAGATATGCACTGGGGTCACCTCACTTGATCAATGTCCCGGCAATTCTGTATGGCTAGGGGTTATAGACTCTGCTCTAATCAATAGCTATTTGAGGGTACTTCAAAGAGGGGGCAAAGAATTTCTGGGGTAAGCATTACTAGTGGACGGATATTGCGTCCGAAACGTGGAAATTAGCCTTAATTCGATACAATACGCATTGGGGGCGCCCACTTTGCGACCCACTGTCGCGGTAATTCTTTATGGCTAGGCATTATAACAGCTACTCTAATGGATAGCTATTGGACAGTACTACAACGTGAGGGTAAAGATTTTTTGGGGTAAGTATTCTTAAAGGCCGAAATTTTCGTCCGTAACACGAAAAAAAAAATAAAAAAAAAATGATCATATATGCACTGGGGTCACCTCACTTGATCAATGTCCCGGCAATTCTGTATGGCTAGGGGTTATAGACTCTGCTCTTATCAATAGCTATTTGAGGGTACTTCAAAGAGGGGGCAAAGAATTTCTGGGGTAAGCATTACTAGTGGACGGATATTGCGTCCGAAACGTGGAAATTAGCCTTAATTCGATACAATACGCATTGGGGGCGCCCACTTTGCGACCCACTGTCGCGGTAATTCTTTATGGCTAGGCATTATAACAGCTACTCTAATGGATAGCTATTGGACAGTACTACAACGTGAGGGTAAAGATTTTTTGGGGTAAGTATTCTTAAAGGCCGAAATTTTCGTCCGTAACACGAAAAAAAAAAAAAAAAAAATGATCAGATATGCACTGGGGTCACCTCACTTGATCAATGTCCCGGCAATTCTGTATGGCTAGGGGTTATAGACTCTGCTCTAATCAATAGCTATTTGAGGGTACTTCAAAGAGGGGGCAAAGAATTTCTGGGGTAAGCATTACTAGTGGACGGATATTGCGTCCGAAACGTGGAAATTAGCCTTAATTCGATACAATACGCATTGGGGGCGCCCACTTTGCGACCCACTGTCGCGGTAATTCTTTATGGCTAGGCATTATAACAGCTACTCTAATGGATAGCTATTGGACAGTACTACAACGTGAGGGTAAAGATTTTTTGGGGTAAGTATTCTTAAAGGCCGAAATTTTCGTCCGTAACACGAAAAAAAAAATAAAAAAAAAATGATCATATATGCACTGGGGTCACCTCACTTGATCAATGTCCCGGCAATTCTGTATGGCTAGGGGTTATAGACTCTGCTCTTATCAATAGCTATTTGAGGGTACTTCAAAGAGGGGGCAAAGAATTTCTGGGGTAAGCATTACTAGTGGACGGATATTGCGTCCGAAACGTGGAAATTAGCCTTAATTCGATACAATACGCATTGGGGGCGCCCACTTTGCGACCCACTGTCGCGGTAATTCTTTATGGCTAGGCATTATAACAGCTACTCTAATGGATAGCTATTGGACAGTACTACAACGTGAGGGTAAAGATTTTTTGGGGTAAGTATTCTTAAAGGCCGAAATTTTCGTCCGTAACACGAAAAAAAAAAAAAAAAAAAATGATCAGATATGCACTGGGGTCACCTCACTTGATCAATGTCCCGGCAATTCTGTATGGCTAGGGGTTATAGACTCTGCTCTAATCAATAGCTATTTGAGGGTACTTCAAAGAGGGGGCAAAGAATTTCTGGGGTAAGCATTACTAGTGGACGGATATTGCGTCCGAAACGTGGAAATTAGCCTTAATTCGATACAATACGCATTGGGGGCGCCCACTTTGCGACCCACTGTCGCGGTAATTCTTTATGGCTAGGCATTATAACAGCTACTCTAATGGATAGCTATTGGACAGTACTACAACGTGAGGGTAAAGATTTTTTGGGGTAAGTATTCTTAAAGGCCGAAATTTTCGTCCGTAACACGAAAAAAAAAATAAAAAAAAAATGATCATATATGCACTGGGGTCACCTCACTTGATCAATGTCCCGGCAATTCTGTATGGCTAGGGGTTATAGACTCTGCTCTTATCAATAGCTATTTGAGGGTACTTCAAAGAGGGGGCAAAGAATTTCTGGGGTAAGCATTACTAGTGGACGGATATTGCGTCCGAAACGTGGAAATTAGCCTTAATTCGATACAATACGCATTGGGGGCGCCCACTTTGCGACCCACTGTCGCGGTAATTCTTTATGGCTAGGCATTATAACAGCTACTCTAATGGATAGCTATTGGACAGTACTACAACGTGAGGGTAAAGATTTTTTGGGGTAAGTATTCTTAAAGGCCGAAATTTTCGTCCGTAACACGAAAAAAAAAATAAAAAAAAAATGATCATATATGCACTGGGGTCACCTCACTTGATCAATGTCCCGGCAATTCTGTATGGCTAGGGGTTATAGACTCTGCTCTTATCAATAGCTATTTGAGGGTACTTCAAAGAGGGGGCAAAGAATTTCTGGGGTAAGCATTACTAGTGGACGGATATTGCGTCCGAAACGTGGAAATTAGCCTTAATTCGATACAATACGCATTGGGGGCGCCCACTTTGCGACCCACTGTCGCGGTAATTCTTTATGGCTAGGCATTATAACAGCTACTCTAATGGATAGCTATTGGACAGTACTACAACGTGAGGGTAAAGATTTTTTGGGGTAAGTATTCTTAAAGGCCGAAATTTTCGTCCGTAACACGAAAAAAAAAAAAAAAAAAAATGATCAGATATGCACTGGGGTCACCTCACTTGATCAATGTCCCGGCAATTCTGTATGGCTAGGGGTTATAGACTCTGCTCTAATCAATAGCTATTTGAGGGTACTTCAAAGAGGGGGCAAAGAATTTCTGGGGTAAGCATTACTAGTGGACGGATATTGCGTCCGAAACGTGGAAATTAGCCTTAATTCGATACAATACGCATTGGGGGCGCCCACTTTGCGACCCACTGTCGCGGTAATTCTTTATGGCTAGGCATTATAACAGCTACTCTAATGGATAGCTATTGGACAGTACTACAACGTGAGGGTAAAGATTTTTTGGGGTAAGTATTCTTAAAGGCCGAAATTTTCGTCCGTAACACGAAAAAAAAAATAAAAAAAAAATGATCATATATGCACTGGGGTCACCTCACTTGATCAATGTCCCGGCAATTCTGTATGGCTAGGGGTTATAGACTCTGCTCTTATCAATAGCTATTTGAGGGTACTTCAAAGAGGGGGCAAAGAATTTCTGGGGTAAGCATTACTAGTGGACGGATATTGCGTCCGAAACGTGGAAATTAGCCTTAATTCGATACAATACGCATTGGGGGCGCCCACTTTGCGACCCACTGTCGCGGTAATTCTTTATGGCTAGGCATTATAACAGCTACTCTAATGGATAGCTATTGGACAGTACTACAACGTGAGGGTAAAGATTTTTTGGGGTAAGTATTCTTAAAGGCCGAAATTTTCGTCCGTAACACGAAAAAAAAAATAAAAAAAAAATGATCATATATGCACTGGGGTCACCTCACTTGATCAATGTCCCGGCAATTCTGTATGGCTAGGGGTTATAGACTCTGCTCTTATCAATAGCTATTTGAGGGTACTTCAAAGAGGGGGCAAAGAATTTCTGGGGTAAGCATTACTAGTGGACGGATATTGCGTCCGAAACGTGGAAATTAGCCTTAATTCGATACAATACGCATTGGGGGCGCCCACTTTGCGACCCACTGTCGCGGTAATTCTTTATGGCTAGGCATTATAACAGCTACTCTAATGGATAGCTATTGGACAGTACTACAACGTGAGGGTAAAGATTTTTTGGGGTAAGTATTCTTAAAGGCCGAAATTTTCGTCCGTAACACGAAAAAAAAAAAAAAAAAAAATGATCAGATATGCACTGGGGTCACCTCACTTGATCAATGTCCCGGCAATTCTGTATGGCTAGGGGTTATAGACTCTGCTCTAATCAATAGCTATTTGAGGGTACTTCAAAGAGGGGGCAAAGAATTTCTGGGGTAAGCATTACTAGTGGACGGATATTGCGTCCGAAACGTGGAAATTAGCCTTAATTCGATACAATACGCATTGGGGGCGCCCACTTTGCGACCCACTGTCGCGGTAATTCTTTATGGCTAGGCATTATAACAGCTACTCTAATGGATAGCTATTGGACAGTACTACAACGTGAGGGTAAAGATTTTTTGGGGTAAGTATTCTTAAAGGCCGAAATTTTCGTCCGTAACACGAAAAAAAAAATAAAAAAAAAATGATCATATATGCACTGGGGTCACCTCACTTGATCAATGTCCCGGCAATTCTGTATGGCTAGGGGTTATAGACTCTGCTCTTATCAATAGCTATTTGAGGGTACTTCAAAGAGGGGGCAAAGAATTTCTGGGGTAAGCATTACTAGTGGACGGATATTGCGTCCGAAACGTGGAAATTAGCCTTAATTCGATACAATACGCATTGGGGGCGCCCACTTTGCGACCCACTGTCGCGGTAATTCTTTATGGCTAGGCATTATAACAGCTACTCTAATGGATAGCTATTGGACAGTACTACAACGTGAGGGTAAAGATTTTTTGGGGTAAGTATTCTTAAAGGCCGAAATTTTCGTCCGTAACACGAAAAAAAAAATAAAAAAAAAATGATCATATATGCACTGGGGTCACCTCACTTGATCAATGTCCCGGCAATTCTGTATGGCTAGGGGTTATAGGGACCTCTGCTCTTATCAATAGCTATTTGAGGGTACTTCAAAAGAGGGGGCAAAGAAATTTCTGGGGTAAGCATTACTAGTGGACGGATATTGCGTCCGAAAACGTGGAAAATTAGCCTTAATTCGATTACAATACGCATTGGGGGCGCCCACTTTGCGACCCCACTGTCGCGGTAATTTCTTTATGGCTAGGCATTATAACAGCTACTCTAATGGATAGCTATTGGACAGTACTACAACGTGAGGGTAAAGATTTTTTTGGGGTAAAGTATTCTTAAAGGCCGAAATTTTTCGTCCGTAACACGAAAAAAAAAAAATAAAAAAAAAAAATGATCATATATGCACTGGGGTCACCTCACTTGATTCAATGTCCCGGCAATTCTGTAATGGCTAGGGGTTATAGGACTCTGCTCTTATCAATAGCTATTTGAGGGTACTTCAAAGAGGGGGCAAAGAATTTTCTGGGGTAAGCATTACTAGTGGACGGATTATTGCGTCCCGAAACGTGGAAAATTAGCCTTAATTCGATACAATACGCAATTGGGGGCGCCCCACTTTTGCGACCCCACTGTCGCCGGTAATTTCTTTATGGCTAGGCATTATAACAGCTTACTCTAATGGATAGCTATTGGGACAGTACTACAACGTGAGGGTAAAGATTTTTTTGGGGTAAGTATTCTTAAAGGCCGAAATTTTCGTCCGTAACACGAAAAAAAAAAAAAAAAAAAAAAAAATGATCATATATGCACTGGGGTCACCTCACTTGATCAATGTCCCGGCAATTTCTGTATGGCTAGGGGTTTATAGGACTCTGCTCTTAATCAATAGCTATTTTGAGGGTACTTCAAAGAGGGGGCAAAGAATTTCTGGGGTAAGCATTTACTAGTGGACGGATTATTGCGTCCCGAAACGTGGAAATTAGCCCTTAATTCGATACAAATACGCATTGGGGGGCGCCCCACTTTTGCGACCCCACTGTCCGCGGTAATTTCCTTTATGGCTAGGGCATTATAACAGCTACTCTAATGGATAGCTATTGGGACAGTACTACAACGTGAGGGTAAAGATTTTTTTGGGGTAAGTATTCTTAAAAGGCCGAAATTTTTCGTCCGTAACACGAAAAAAAAAAAATAAAAAAAAAATGATTCATATATGCACTGGGGTCACCTCACTTGATCAATGTCCCCGGCAATTCTGTATGGCTAGGGGGTTATAGGACTCTGCTCTTATCAATAGCTATTTGAGGGTACTTCAAAGAGGGGGCAAAAGAATTTCTGGGGTAAGCATTACTAGTGGGACGGATATTGCGTCCGGAAAACGTGGAAATTAGCCTTAATTCGATACAATACGCATTGGGGGCGCCCACTTTTGCGACCCACTGTCGCGGTAATTTCTTTATGGCTAGGCATTATAAACAGCTACTCTAATGGATAGCTATTGGGACAGTACTACAACGTGAGGGTAAAGATTTTTTTGGGGTAAGTATTCTTAAAGGCCGAAATTTTTCGTCCGTAACACGAAAAAAAAAAAAAAAAAAAAAAAAATGATCAGATATGCACTGGGGGTCACCTCACTTGATCAATGTCCCGGCAATTCTGTATGGCTAGGGGGTTATAGACTCTGCTCTAATCAATAGCTATTTGAGGGTACTTCAAAGAGGGGGCAAAAGAATTTCTGGGGTAAGCATTACTAGTGGGACGGATATTGCGTCCGAAAACGTGGGAAATTAGCCTTAATTCGATACAATACGCATTGGGGGCGCCCACTTTTGCGACCCCACTGTCGCGGTAATTCTTTATGGCTAGGCCATTATAACAGCTACTCTAATGGATAGCTATTGGACAGTACTACAAACGTGAGGGTAAAAGATTTTTTTGGGGTAAGTATTCTTAAAGGCCGAAATTTTTCGTCCGTAACACGAAAAAAAAAAAATAAAAAAAAAAATGATCATATATGCACTGGGGTCACCTCACTTGATCAATGTCCCGGCAATTCTGTATGGCTAGGGGTTTATAGACTCTGCTCTTATCAATAGCTATTTGAGGGTACTTCAAAGAGGGGGGCAAAAGAATTTCTGGGGTAAGCATTACTAGTGGACGGATATTGCGTCCGAAAACGTGGGAAAATTAGCCTTAATTCGATACAATACGCATTGGGGGCGCCCACTTTGCGGACCCCACTGTCGCGGTAATTCTTTATGGCTAGGCATTTATAACAGCTACTCTAATGGATAGCTATTGGACAGTACTACAACGTGAGGGTAAAGATTTTTTTGGGGTAAAGTATTCTTAAAGGCCGAAATTTTTCGTCCGTAACACGAAAAAAAAAAAAAAAAAAAAAAATGATCAGATATGCACTGGGGTCACCTCACTTGATCAATGTCCCCGGCAATTCTGTATGGCTAGGGGTTATAGACTCTGCTCTAATCAATAGCTATTTGAGGGTACTTCAAAGAGGGGGCAAAGAATTTTCTGGGGTAAGCATTACTAGTGGACGGATATTGCGTCCGAAAACGTGGAAAATTAGCCTTTAATTCGATACAATACGCATTGGGGGCGCCCACTTTGCGACCCACTGTCCGCGGTAATTCTTTATGGCTAGGCATTATAACAGCTACTCTAATGGATAGCTATTGGGACAGTACTACAACGTGAGGGTAAAGATTTTTTTGGGGTAAGTATTCTTAAAGGCCGAAATTTTTCGTCCGTAACACGAAAAAAAAAAATAAAAAAAAAAATGATCATATATGCACTGGGGTCACCTCACTTGATCAATGTCCCGGCAATTTCTGTATGGCTAGGGGGTTATAGACCTCTGCTCTTATCAATAGCTATTTGAGGGTACTTCAAAGAGGGGGGCAAAAGAATTTCTGGGGTAAGCATTACTAGTGGGACGGATATTGCGTCCGAAAACGTGGAAATTTAGCCTTAATTCGATACAATACGCATTGGGGGGCGCCCACTTTGCGACCCACTGTCGCGGTAAATTCTTTATGGCTAGGCATTATAACAGCTTACTCTAATGGATAGCTATTGGGACAGTACTACAACGTGAGGGTAAAGATTTTTTTGGGGTAAGTATTCTTAAAGGCCGAAATTTTCGTCCGTAACACGAAAAAAAAAAAATAAAAAAAAAATGATCATATATGCACTGGGGTCACCTCACTTGATCAATGTCCCGGCAATTCTGTAATGGCTAGGGGTTATAGACTCTGCTCTTATCAATAGCTATTTGAGGGTACTTCAAAGAGGGGGCAAAAGGAATTTCTGGGGTAAAGCATTACTAGTGGACGGATATTGCGTCCGAAACGTGGAAATTAGCCTTAATTTCGATTACAATAACGCATTGGGGGGCGCCCACTTTGCGACCCCCACT